>NC_092343.1:208378076-208692307 GCF_046630445.1 Rutidosis leptorrhynchoides
CTAATCTTTCTTGTTTTTGGCCTTTAATACCGAGGTGAAAACGTGACTTTTTAGCCGATATCATATGCTATTCGGATTTCTAGCTCGTATGAGGTATTTGTGTAAGTGTTTGCAAGTAGGTATGTTATATATGTATATGTATAATTATTACATTCACTAAGCTTTATGCTTACCCTCTCGTTGTTTACCTTTTTACAGGTATTGTGATTGTGAAGCTAGCTAGTTGTTAGACTAGATGCGTAGGAGCGCTTGGGCTTGATGGGGTAGCTTTTGGATATTTGGACGTGGATTGGAGATTTGGTAGTCCTCGGGATTATGCTCTTGGTATCGGGTTGGGTTATTGAGTATTAACCCGTATGTTGTGTAATTGGGTCATTATTACAAATAATTTTGTAATGTGTCATTTGTGTACCAAGGGTCATTATAAATTGTTAAACGTATCGTCATGATATTATGTTTTTGGTTAAAACTGAGTTGGAAATGTTATGTATTATGAACGCTTTAATGGAACGTAACTCATAAAAAATAGTGTTTCATTTTTGGTAAACGGATTTGGGTTGTTACATAATCAAAGATGAAATTCATAATTAAGATTCATATGCAACTCTTACAAGTATTTAATGTAAAACAATAGAAGTAAAGGTGGAGATTACAACCCAAATGAAGAAATTAAGTAAATCTAATGACAAGATTGCTTGAGTTTTTGCTTGATCCTCCAAATTAGCCTTAATCCTCACTTGAATGATGACATTAGGATTATTAGGGTGAGATTCGAGACAAAAAATGCAGCTCTCCCTTGGAAAACCCTATTTTATCCCTTTTATAGTTGTGAAAATTCTGCACCTAAAACAGCGAAGGTGCGCCGCACCATGTAATGGTGCACCGCACCATATAACATGGAAGGAAGGTGCGCCGCACCTTAAGGTTGGTGCACTGCACCATATAACGTGGCAATCTTCCTGAATGTTCTGAATTTGAAATCTGAGAATCATTTGAATGGTGTGCCGCTAATGGTGTTTGGTGCGCCGCACCTTAAGCCTGCACTTCCAGAATTCATATTTTCTCACTTTACACTTGCACATTTGCACTCTCTTTGCACTTTGGACCATGCTCTGCACTTTGGTTCACTAGAATTTGGTCAATTTTGCACCAATATGAGTTTTAGCCTTGAACCTATGTATTTGCACAAATATCCGACTTTCGGGCTCAATGATCCTCAAAACCGAATGAAATGAGGGAGATATTGTGAGAAACATAGTGTAAATGAGAAATATCAAACCCCCTACATTTGAACTTTGCTTGTCTTCAAGCAAGCACAAAACTAACATGACTTGGAGATAAAAGCAATCAATGATCAAAGCCAAAGTGCAATAATTGAGCAATAAAGGATACCTGTATGAATATACACTTTGAAGGCTAGAATGATCTCCAAGCACTTTCATTTGCCAAGGACCAAACATTAACCTCCTCTCCTTCTTCTTTCAAACACTAACAAACTCAAGCTCAATCATATTCAATAATTATCACCTCTTCAATGGGCAATCTCTTCAATTCAAACCATTTCTTCAAACATCCTTTAAATCAATCACAATTCAAGCCTAAACTACTAAACCCTTCATTTCTTCAAAACAATCAATCAAAGAAACAAACATGCTCCCTAGAAAGGCACAAATATCCTCAAGAATTCGCATTTAAGAATAATCAAATCAAGAATCAAGCTTTTTAGTGCAAACCTGTTTATCAGCATTCTTCAAACCATAAATCATCATGCTTCACCTCCACCAACTAACTCTCCGCATCACAATTAATCAAGAATCACCCACAAGCTTCACTTTGGTGTAATGGAGCGCCAAGTTTCATGAGTCACCCAAGAAAATATTTAGCCTTAAGGAAGATAAGGCTTTTTTTAAGAAAACCATTTTTGTTTTTTAGAAAGGGAAAATGAGTCAAGTTGTGCAACAAAACAAGTTTTCCAAAAATTTTATGGTTTCAAAGCTTTGTGAATTCCAAAGCCATCCCGATTTTGGGACAACCGCACGGATAGCTTTTGCCCCGGTATATCACAAAAGTGAACTACCTCCTTATATTGAAGGAGATGAGACAATAACTATCTTGGGATCATAAGGTTATATGCATACAAGCCACCCCGGTGGTGGGATAACCGCACGGGTAACTACTTCCCCCGTAAACATACTATTCGATATCAATAGTGATGGAAAAGCAACTACCTTGGGTGCGAGTTATTCGGTGGGTCTATGGCATGATACTTAAAAGACTTTACTTTCAACCTTAGGTCTTTTGATTCTCAACTTAACTTGGAAGATTTTACTTCCAAGTTTGGAAGACTTGACTTCTAAAAAGGTATGGGAGGACTCGACTCTCCCGGAAGTGTTTAAACACTTGGCTACTTCCTACATAACAAACTTTTATGCTTATGTTAAGAAAGGTTATGAAGTAGGAACTACCCCTCCGTTATTTGATAAAACATGGGTGCATAGCTTTTGGCTATGGAGTGTGTTGTCTAAGTAACACTAGCACGAAGCCATTGCTCCAAAAAATGATAGCACATTGTGAAGCTCGGTGGCTCCTCTTCCCTCGGTATGATACTTTGGTTGAAACATCGTGAAATGATGAACCAAACAATGTCAATATGAAATAGTTTGGATTAGAAAATATCCCACACCAAGTAGAGCGGCATTCGGGAGACTCTACTCCCTTAAATGGATGGACTTGAGACATCTGGAAGTGTTAAAGCTTAGAGCTTTAAACACATAATTTTTGAAACCAACATGGAAGACTTTACTTCCATGCAAAACCTTTGATTCTCTTTAAGATTTTTCACTTTTGAACACATGAACCACCTGGAAGTGGGAGACTTTACTCCCACTTGAACTTACAACAACAAAAGAAAGAATTTACTTCCTTGGATGTGAAACAGAAGAAAACGACTTTACTTTTCCCCAAAAATTACAAGCTTAACCATTTAAATGCTAGTGATATATGATATTGTAATTGTTAAAAGCTTGTTCCAAAAATTTATCAACATGCAAGTTTTATTCTTTATGAGGCGAATGTGACAAGTTTTACCTAAAAAGTTCAAAATGACCCGAGATTTAACTCTCCCCTACATTTAGTTAATGTAATGCCCTCATTGCATTGAACGAAGAAATTTAGTAAAAGTGAGGGGCATTTTGAAATATAATGAATAGAGAAGAGAAGAAAAAGAAAAACCGGAATAGATCAAATGATCTTTGTTTTCACCATTCGGATAAAATTAGGCACCAATCATTGCACGTTGATGAGCTTGATGCCTGAACGTACTGTTAGGCTTGAATCAATCATTAAAATTTACCTTCCACTAAGATCCACAAACAAACAAAGGTACCACAAACATCCACAATAGAATCCATAAACGAATATCATACAACCATAATTGTCTAATTATTACAATCATCCCAAGTACTAAATAAGATGCCTACAAACCGCATCTTCACAAATTTAAGTTTCACAAATAGACATCCACAAACCATCAACTACTTAACAAAGTTTCAAAATTCAAACATAAATAACCATCTTCCAACATAATTGTTTAAACAAAAAAATACCACAATTATTAGAAATATAGAATAAGTGTTACCAAATTTACAACAAACCAAATGGGCCACCGCCCAAGCTTCCTCCTTGATGTTGTTGATTTTGCCTGCGTAACCTCATTTGCTCAAATTCTTGAACCCCCATTGCTTGACGGTAAGATTCTTGCCGGTCATAAGGGGGTGAGTGTGGTGAGAATGGTTGCGTTCGGTTATAGGGTTGGTAAGAGGGCTCGGGTGGCCAAGTAGTGTTTGGTTCATCATGGGACAATCGCAAAACATGGGATTGCCATCCTTGACACAACTCTATCTCCGCAAGACATTATTGGGTTTCATCATGTTGTATTTGACTTCGCAAATTCATATTACCGAATTGCTCTAAAAACCACACTTCGAACAACCCACCGGTTCCCGAACTACCTGCCCCGCTAAAACCCGCACCATGTGTTGGCACGTAATGACCATAACCTACAATCACATTATCCCCCCTTAAGACGTTCAATTTCCTCCTCCTCATTAACCTCGGATTGTTGTTGTTGCTAATACCACTTAACATAAACCTCATTATCCTTTAACAAAATGTGACCACCCTTATTGTTAACATAAGATAATGGATTCATCGGCAGTTTCTCAAGGCCACTAAAATCGATATTCAAAAATTTTGCAATCCGAGTCACATAACCCCCTCCCACACTTGGCTTAGCCGCCTTTTTTCCATCATCATCAACATCATAAAGATAACTTGCAATGATATTTGGTACATGAGTATTCCTATGTAGGTCAATTCGATCAGTCAACCAAATATCAAGGACGGTCATTTTTTTGTTACTCTGTTTCTGGTAATTGACAGTATTCACAATGAAACGATCAATCACTCAGAGTTTGTGGGTCTTAAGGGATGTATAAACTTCCTTACCCAGCTTATATCGCGCATCACTAATGCGGTACCATGCGGTACGAAGTTCAGCTTCGTTTTGTAAATATTGGTCACAACCGTTTAAGTATGTCTCAAGATCCTCATGATCATCAAACTCTCCATAGATGACTAGCGCCTTACAAAAATCCCAAACACTTAAGTGGTGAGTTTGCCCTCCCAAATGGAACCAAAGATATTCGGGGCTTTCAATATCGGTAATCCTCGGGTTAAAAATAAGGGTCGTTAGGAATTCACGAGTCAAGGTCGGGTAAACAAGCTCATTGAGTGTAAACAATGGTTCCCAAAGGGAAAGGACCTTATTACCGTGCTTAACTTGGAAAGCCCTTCTCATCTCGTTATACATACCAGCTAGGTGGAGGGGTCCCTACTCAACGTACTTAGCTACATTAATATCATTGTCAATTCTAAGATCCAAATTTTCCTAAATCTATGGTTCATCAAAACCATTTGCAAAAAGGGTTGGTTTGTTATCCTAGAATATCCGCAGGGATTTAGGGTGGTTGCTCATGGTTTGTTTGGTCATAGTCTGACCTAGAATCTGCTTAGTCTTGGGTAGTAGTCGGAGCTTTGCCCCGACCCCTACCTCGAAAGACGTTGTTAAACCTTCCCCGTTTGGCTAGTTGCTTACCCTTTCCACGTGAAGATGTAGCTTCTTTCGTCTACAAAAACAAAATAAAACTAACACGAAACAATATTGTTATCATTAAAGCATAGTGTTGTATAATCCATTTCGTTGATTAGTCTCAAAGTTGCAAACTTTACTAAATGCAAGTCATAATAGAAGCATGAAAGATAGATCATTTAGATAAGCATGTATAAACATTCATCACTTTGATTCATAATACACAAGCATAATCAACATGACTCAATTGTAGAAAAGTCAAACCCTAGTCAAAGTTCAAAATTCAAAGTAAGCTTAAGACTAGGAGTATGCATGTTAGTGTAGCAATTATCCATGCCATATCAATTTCAATCTCCAACAAACAAACTTTCATCACAATGTTACCCCAATTAGTCAAACATAGTCAAAGTCAAAGAATCAAGAACCCTAAATTCAATTTAAACGCACACAAGCATGAAAGTTGGATTCTTTTTTATCTAGACATGTATTACAACACTACAAGAAAACTATTATCTTAGGACCCCTTGTCGTGACCCGTCCTAATCCATCTGGACGAATACATTACATTTGGTCACATCGTGAGGTACTTGACCTCTATATGATACATTTTAGAAACATTGCATTCGTTCTTAAAAGACAAACTTTCTTTACATTGAAAGTTGACGACATGCATAACATTTCATAATATGTCCCAACTATAATTGACTTAATAATAATCTTGATGAACTCAACGACCTGAATGCAACATCTTTTGAAATATGCCATGAATGACTCCAAGTAATATCTCTAAAATGAGCAAATGCACAGAGGAAGATTTCTTTCATACCTGAGAATAAACATGCTTTAAAGTGTCAACCAAAAGGTTGGTGAGTTCATTAGTTTAACATAAATAATCATTTCCATCATTTTAATAGACCACAAGATTTTCATTTTTATTTCTCATAAATATACGTCCTATGCATAGAGACAAAAATCATTCATATGGATTGAACACCTGGTAACCGACATTAACAAGATGCATATAAGAATATCCCCTATCATTCCGGGATATCCATCGGACATGATAAAACAACATCGAAGTACTAAAGCATCCGCTACAACGGATGGGGTTTGTTAGTCCTAATAGATCTATCTTTAAGATTCGCGTCAATTAGTAGACTGGTTTACTAATTCTTAGGCTACCAAGCAAAAGGGGCATATTCGGCTTCGATCATTCAACCATATAATGTAGTTTCGATTACTTGTGTCTATTTCGTAAAACATTTATAAAAGCAGCGCATGTATTCTCAGTCCCAAAAATATATATTTCAAAAGCATTTAAAAAGGGAGCAAATAAAACTCACTCTATAATATTTTGTAGTAAAAATATTCATACGACGATACTGAACAATGCAAGGTTGGCCTCGGATTCACGAACCTATATCATTTATATATATATTAACACATATAATGGTAGTCGAACAAATTTATATATATTATTAGTGATTTAATTGTTATTTTAATTAGGTTTTTCATTAGTAACCTAATTAATTATATTTATTAATATTTATAATAAAAGTATTAATATAGTTATGTTATCTGTAATAAATATGATTTTATATAACTAATAGTTATTTGATAAAATAATATAGATAATAATAATAAATAAAAACTTGTTTTATTTTACAATAATAATAATAGTTATTATGATACTAATATTGATAATATAAAAATAATGACATTAATGTCAAAATAATAATAATGATAGTAATAATAATAATTTTGATAAAAATGATAATTTTTCTAATAATGATAATAATAATAAAAATGATACTTTTAATTAAAATGATAGTCTTCAATAAAAATGGTACTAAATAAAAATGATACTAATAATATTAATAATAATGATAATAATAATAATAATAATAATAATAATAATAATAATAATAATAATAATAATAATAATAATAATAATAATAATAATAATAATAATAATAATAATAATAAGAGTATTAGTAAGAGTATTCGTAATAACTACCTCAAAGGAGTAGTCTTAAAAAAATGCCCAAGTCCGGGTTTAAACCCTTGGACGTCCCGCTAAACCGATAACACTCTTAACCAATAGTCCGGATCTGTTTTTCTTCTTTTCTACAAACTTAATCGTGATCAACATCCTATCATCTACACCATCATGACGCATTTTAATTGTACGTATATCATAATCATGCCCATAATCATCTTATCATAATCATAATCATTTCGCCTTTAAATCATTATCATCAACCTTAATCTATGATCCTCATCATTATCGCGACATCACCATTTCATGCATCATCCTAACATTATCCTAATCATAACCTGTTATAATCACCGTTTCTTAATCTGAATCATTCTCCTTTCTTGTTCAAATAATTTATCATCGTTCTTATATTTATTGTAGCAGCCCAAACGAAATTAGAGTTGGGTCACGATCAGATAATTCATTCCAGGCCCAACTTATTCAATTCCAGGCCCAACTGCAGAAAGGATGCCGGCCAATATATATTTATACGGTCCCATTGTTGAATTATGTAAGCCCAACTAACAATGTGGATAAAAAAAACGTGTTACATGATCTATATTCTCAGTTTGTTACATTTTTAATTAGTGAAATCGATTCATTATTGTATGGCTTATGATCTGGACCGCACTACATACTTATATTCATAATGTAACAAGACACCTGCTCCCCTCCACAATTTGGTCCACCATTATATTAAATTGTCCCACTATTTTAAAAAAGTGCCTAATATGTCGACTAAAGCTACAGCAGAATTTCTCGATCAGAACTTGCAAAAAGGGTGGTTTTGTGAAGGTTTAAAACAGAAGCAGAAAAAAAAATAAGTTGTAGCAGTAAGTATTTCGCTGGTGGCGTTGGTGTTTGAAGAAAAACAGAAACGTGAATGGAGAAGGAAAGAGACACATATTGTCAAAAGTGGAGGTTTATGGTTTCCCTTTTCTGGCTGTAACGGCAGGTATAGTAGCAGCAAGAACAGCTGAGATTCGTGGTGTTAAGTAGTGGTTCGATGATGGTTAAATGGATTCAAGAAAAAGAAGAAAAGAGAAAAGTAGTGGTTCGGTGGTGGTTGTGTGTGGTTGTCGGTGGTTGTTATGGTTGAGAGTTTAGTGAGATTAACCGATGGTGGTCTTGGTTTGAAATGGATGGTGATCCCTCAATGGAGGTGGCATTCTGGGTCGAACAGGAACTCAAACCCAGCTGAAATAATGGTATGGTTCAATAGATGATAGAAGATATACAATAGTAGTGAACTATGAAAAAATTGAAAGGCGAGGTTTGTTTCGATCAGACAACAGGAAATAGCATAGATGGTTCAGGTGGTGTTATTATCGAATGAAAACATAAAATAAGTAGTAGTAGCAATGAAAAGGTCATGGTTTTTAGTGGCAATGGAGTGGCGGTTTGTAATCGACTTAAACAGAAACAGTAGTAGTAAAAGGAAGTTGTAGCAACTTACAACAATGGTGGTCTTGTTGGTGGTTTCATCGAGTAGAAACCAGAGACGATATTGGTTTACACAAGAAGTAGAAGTAATAAGTGTAGCAGTAGGTACACGTAAATGACGGAGTGGTGGTTATATGAAGGTGAAGTGGGTTAATGGTGAGAGTGAGAGTAGAGATGAGAAAACTAAAGATGGTTTGGTTATGTTTTATCTCCCCTCAACGCGATGTACCAATTAGTATATAAAAAGAATTAGATAGTTATGATATATAATAAGTTTGAAGATGATAGAAAGTGATAGATGGGATAGGTAACAGAAAGTGAATGTAAATTGAATCAATCAAGGAAAAATAAGACAACAATCAGGGAAAAATAAAGGCTGAAATTGATTGCTAACAGATTTTAACGTGTAAAGATATTTAATTATATTTTATGTTTAATATTAATAAACCGTAAATATAAATATCTTAATAATAACAATAATGTATAACAAATTAATATTATCACATAATTATTTAAAATGAGTTTATAAATTTATATATTTTTATCTTAGTCCTTGTAAAACTATTAAAAACAAAAATTGCCATTTTCTTGTTTTTAGTCCCAAATAAGATATTCAGATTATTAAAATTCAAACTATCAAAGTAAATTTCATTTTAAATAAACTTATCATTTACAAAAATCTTTTTACAGATCATTGATTACAATCATTATATTTGAAACCATTTATATCCGAGTCACATTATATTTATTATGTTTTAATAAAAATTTATTCATTTCGTAGATTAGTTCAAATCATTATTTCATCTAATACTTTATTTAATATTTCTAATTATTACTTATATACTTATATATATATATATATATATATATATATATATATATATATATATATATATATATATATATATACACACACACATATACACATTTAATTACGAATAGTTGTTCGTGAATCGTCGAGAATGGTCGAAGGTCAATCGAATATATGAAATGGTTCAAAATTTTAAGACTTAAGATTATAGACTTTGCTTATCGTGTCGAAACCACATAAAGATTAAGTTTAAATTTGTTCGAAAATTTCTGGGTCGTCACACCCCTCATCTGGGACCCCGCTGAAAAAGCGTCCTAAGAAACCATAATTTGGGATGGGGCAATTCTGGGGGTCCCATTAGATATATGCAAAAGTAGTGGTGTCCTAAAACATGTTACACTTATAAAGTGGGGTCCTAAAAAGTTATAGAATAAGACATATGAATTTTGGGTCATATTATTCGATACGCTCATAATCTTGGTTCTAAAAATTTGTTTAATACAATAACATCAACAACACCCAATCCCACATATGTGGGGTATGGGGGAGGTAGGACGTAGACAATCCTTCCCCTATCCTAGAATAAAGAGAAGTCATTTCTCTACCCCGAGTGAAACACTCCAAAGAGTAGAGAAAGTCTTCCCTCTCTCCATGCAAAAGAGTAGAGAAAGATTATTCGATACGCTCATAATCTTGGTTCTAAAAATTTGTTTAATATGACACATTATTTGTTGGGGTCCTATTATTCAAACATTTTATAGGACACTTAGAAGGTGAGTCACACTATGATATGATTGTATAAACTGGTGTAATAAAATCAATATTATAGGACACATAATTTTTTGGTCATATTATCATAGGACACTTGAGTCATTTATTTGATACATATGTTCATAATAATAGGATGCTCGAGTATTTAAGGTCCTAATTATCATAGGACCCTTAAATTATGGTTGCATAAAAATGGACTTATTAGGACATTATCTTGTTGGCGTCTCATAATAAGTGACCAAGAAGATAATAAGGTTATAACAATACCACGCTTGGGTATTTAAGGTATTAATGATCATACGACCCTTAATATGTGGTTGCATAATAACCAACTTCTTAGGACATTATCGTGTTGGTTTCGCATAATAAATGACCAACAAGATATAAGGTCATAAGACTACAATACTTGGGTATTTAAGCTCCTAATTATGATAGGACCCTTAAATTGTGGTCGCATAAAAATCGACTTATTATGACATTATCTTGTTGGTGTCTCATAATGAGTAACTAACAAGATATAAGGTCATAACAATACGACGCTTGGGTTATTAACCTCTTAATTATCACAGGACTCTTAAATTGTGGTTGCATAAAAATGGACTTATTAGGACATTATTTTGTTGGTGTCTCATAATGAGTGACAAACAAGATAATAAGGTCTTAAAAATAGGACGCTTGGGTATCTAAAGTCGTGACTATCATAGGACACTTAAATTGTGGTTGTGAAAAAAGGACATATTAGGACATTATCTTGTTGGTGTCTCATAACGAGTGACTAACAAGATAATAAGGTCATAAAAATAGAACGCTTGGGTATTTAAGGTCTAAATTGTCATAGAACCCTTAAATTGTGGTTGCGAACAAATGGAGTTATTATGACATTATCGTGTTGGTGTCTCATAATGAGTGACCAACAAGATAATAAGGTTATAAAAATAGAACGCTTGGGTATTTAAGGTCCTAATTACCATAGGACCCTTAAATTGTGGTTGCGAAAATATGCACTTATGATATTTACTATTTAAGTCGTATTATTTCACTTTTGTTAAAAAAAATGATTCAACTTATATAATTGAACTTCCATTCAATATTCAAAAGCATTGATAGTCTAGTCGTTTATGTGTGACCTTTTCAACTTATTTACCTGGGTTCAAATCCCTTTTTTGTCATTTTTGTTTCAAAAATTAAAAATGTTTGTATAACAGATCGGACTTTCAGCTGAGAACCGTGGTTGGGCCATATTAAATGAATTAATTATTTAATTGTTTAGCCCAAACAACATGGCCCAAACAACATGGCCCAAACAACATGGCCCAAAAACATGATCGTCGATCAATAGTTAAAGCAATTGTTATCTTTTTTTTTATTTACTCAGTACTTTTTAAACCTAGCTAACTCAAGTCTCAACACGAATCCATTGCCAGGAAGAAAATATTGTGATTGTGGGTATCGAGTATATCATATATGATGGACTTGCATGGACTCAAGCAAACCAAGGAAGAAGATTCGTCGGGTGTCCAGTATTCGTAAGTGCTCAATTTGCCCTAATTTTAAGTTTTTTATTTTTTCCCCTATTGATTGTTTCTTTTGGACTTGCATGGACTCGAGCAAACCCAGGAAGAAGATTCGTCGGGTGTCCAGTATTTGTAAGTGCTCAATTTGCCCTAATTTTAAGTTTTTAATTTTTTCCCCAATTGATTGTTTCTTTTGCAGGATAAACAAAGAGAGTGTAACTTTTTTTATGTTTTTTGATGATGAGCTTCCAAACCAACATTATAAAGATCTACTATACAAAATGCATTTGGAAATTAAGAAATTGAACCCTCGAATTCATGATCTTGAGATTCGAAACTCACAGAAGATTTAGCTATTTTCAAGAAAAAGTTGTAAGTTTATGATAAGTTGTTTTTAACTATGATAGCAATTGTGGTTGTCTTGTGTGTTTTAGTTGCTATTTTGATAGTTAGATGAATGTATGTGACTGTTCTTTTTATGTCTTTTGGCTTCAAATTATGTGTTTCAATTTGACAGTTAGTGCAGAAATTGGTTACAACAAGATGAACTAAGATAAGGTTTGCGATTCTTTCAATGCATATTCATTGTACATTCAGTTTACATTGCAAAGTAACTCGCCCAAACAATACAGAAAAGTAACTCACCCATATTTAATGATGTATTTGATGATGTTAGTTAATGATCTAATAATGTGAATTGAATACTACCCATTTTCCCATTAATTAATTTGGATAGAATTAATTACTACCATATTAAACTCTGCATTTAAGAAAATAAAAAATAATGTATTATGTACTATAGTAGACTGAACATAAACAAATAAAACAAATGGAATCCTTCCTTTTAAGGTTGTTAAAGTTTGGATCAGAAGAAAGTGTTCTCCATCATATATTAAAATATAGAAAGGGACTAATGGTGACAGTTTTAAGTAACATCAAGTCAACAGCAAAGTGCAAACCAACATACAACCGCTAACAAGGAAACACCTCTTTGGGTGTTCTCTTTTGTGTAGTATTAGTTTTATAGTTTTATTAGAGTCTCTTTTCCTCTGATATGACTCTTGTAAGATTCGAAGGCACTTAATTAGTTTGAAATAACTGTCAAAAAGCACTTAATTAGCCTTTATTTTTATTTTGTTAATAGTCATGTTAGATATAGCAATATAAATAACATCAAAATCCACATAATACAAAGGAAAAATGGAAGCAATATAATCAACTGATCATAAGTAATAGCAATTACCACTAACATTTACATTAATTAACTGGGTAACATTTATTCAAAATCTAAAAAATACCAACATAAATCTAGTTTTTTTTCTACTAATATTTACATTCACCGGGTAACATACCCAAAATCGGTATGCAAAAACATCCAACTCATAGGCCCAAAAACACGACATGCATTCTGGTATCCTCATTTCAAACCCACTCCCTCGGATGTGTGGAAAATAACCTTTGTGGCCGAAGATAGGGCAATGCGTTACCAAGTCATCAAAAGGACGGCGGTTATGTAACCATAATTCATGCAACAAATGAAAAACATTGGTTCTCACCGCAACCACCAAGTCCGGCACTGGTGGGAATGTTTTATTCAAAACTTGTAATCCGACATGCTTTGCTTCTATTTGGTGAGAGGCAAACATGATCAAACCATAAACATAAACCGCCTCTATAATTTGGCTGTTCGCAGCTTCTTCTGAAAGACGAAGCCCTAACTCGGTGTAAGATTTATCAAAATAATTTATCAAACCCATGCAAAAAACCGCATTAGGGTTTCCAAAAAAAAATAACAACGTTCGATAATATGATCCATCTTAGGTTTTCTCCAAGGTACGAGATCCCACCTATCTAAGGATATCCTTTTACAAACCAAAGGATCGTCGAAAGGATTCAAAAAGCTTTTGCAAACCAACTTGAGTATGAACAACTGCTTGGATAATTCCTGACCAACTCGAGATAAAATTTCCACAAGCATATCTTGTGGAAGAGTTTCGAGTATGTTCGCTTGAGTTACTTCTTTCATTATTGTATTCTTTAAAAAATAAAAAAGGTTTTTTTAAGTTTTTGTGTTTGGTGTACTTGAGAGAAGACTGTATTTGATAAAATACTCAACCTTTTGTCTGGCATCTTAACCTTTAAAGGAGATTTTTGGTGATACTGATTCGACGTGCATTTAATGCACTCGTTTTATTTTATTTAAAGATAAAATATTTGCCAATATTACGAAATATTTGCCACTTAAGGTGAATAATTTTTGAAATCTCATATTAGCCCACTTAAGGTGAAATTTTTTTTTAATGTCTAAAAGTAACATATTTAAGTGAGTAAATATGTAATTTTAAAGGTTAAGAGTGTATCTATGACAAAAAGTTAAAAACCCTATGAGATATACGTATATAGATTGAAATCTAATTTTTGAATTTAAATTTCAAGATAATAATGAGAATGGTTAGATTACAACCTTTGTATTTTGCTTCTTCTCACTTGTTCTAGTGACACCTATAATAATATGATGTCAAAAAAATTGAAGTGTCAAAAAATATGGTGTCAAAAAATTGAAGCGTAAAAAAATATGGTATCAAAAAAATATGAAGTATTAACTTTTTGACACTTTTAAAGTGTCAAAAAGTTTTCTTTTGGCAATTTTAAGTGTCAAAAAAAGAGAATTTTTTTGTAGTGAGTTAATAAGATTAATAATGTGCATTTAAAAAAAATAATGAGAATGGTTTTTTTATATATAAATTTCAAGATAATAATGAGAGTGGTTATCTAGTGACTAAATCCAACAAGTAAAGAAATGTTTTGTATGTGTTGTAACTTGTAATTTAATTTATAGATAACAGTAAGTTATCTACTATCATGGCCTATTATGCAGGAAATGCTGACCTATTATGTAGGTAATAATCTTAACTCATGATTATTTTACTTTCCACTCACTATTGTATATTACAGTATTACTTAACATAGATTATAAAAATACAGTAGCATCACAAACGTACTAGTACTCCGTAATTAACATATAACATCGTAAATGGAAATAAACTGATATATGATAATAGACATAATTACTAATATTTACATTAACTGATGAGTAAAATTTATACAAAATCTAAAATATAGAAAACATAAAATACTAACAAATCTAGTTAAACCCAAATCGTTCCGCAAAACCACGCAACTCATAGGACCAAAAACAAGACATGCATTCTGGTTTAGTCAATATAATTTCTCATCTATGGTCAAGTGGAAAATAACCATTGTGGACCTTGATAGTGCAGCACGTTGCGACGTCATCAAAAGGATGGTGGTTAAATAATACCAAACAGCGTTGCAACAAATCAAAAACCTTGGTTCTCACCTCAACCACCAAATCTGGCACCGGTGAAAATGTTTGATTAAGAATTTTTAATCTGATGTCCTTCTTCTCTATTTGGTGAGAGGCAAACATGACCAAACCATAAACATAACATGCCTCTTTAAGTTGCATATTTGAAGCTTTTTCTAATAAATGAAGCCCTACACCGGGGTATTTAGAATCAAAATAGCCCTCAAACTATAGCGAACAATTGCATTAGGGTTTCCAAAATACATAGAAGAAATGAAAATATCTGCCAACTTATGGTTTCTCCAAGGTGAGATACACCACCTATCAAAGGAAAGCCTTTTATAACCAAAGCATCATCGAAAAGCTTCCCAAATGCTTTGCAAACCAACTACACCATGAACAATTGAGAGGATGAATTCTGACCAACTCTAAACAAGATTTCCACAAGCATATCTTGTGGATCATCTTCTAGAATGTTCGCATGTCTAACCCTAACATCCATTTATTTTTGTATTTTGTTTAAAAGATATTGTAAGAGAGATGAAAATTGTGCTTAGATTTATAGAAGATGATGATGATGATAATGGGAAATAACAAGACACAAAAGGTAACTTGCCGTCTGCCCACGTCCTTTTAAAGTAGATTTTTGGTATACTCAACCCAAAAGTTCCACGTGTGCACTTAATGATGGTATAGAGTATAAATAAAATTAAAATATACAGTATATATATATATATATATACTTCTAATCTTCTAATTTTTATTAATCATGCCGAAGTCATAATCTTCTAATTAAAATTAAAATTTTATTTTAAAAAAAAATGATCCTAAATTAATGGAGCTTTTTTCGTAATTAATAGATTATCAATTCAAAGATGCAAATAAGAAAATTAAATCAGCAGATTTGAGTTTAATAAATAACGACTTTTAAAAAACATGGAATACGAGAATAAATATATAAATATACTAGATGCAGATTTCCTAAAATCTATTTTAAATTTATCTCATGTTGACTAATAAGTAAGTTTTTGATAATTATTTAAGAAATTACAAATTAAATTTTACAACAACAACAACAGAAAATTTATAGTTATATCAATTTCGATTTAAATCCTTCCCTTACTAAAATACTTATTGATTTCCTAAAATCTGGATTTTAGTTTGCTTTTATATTAACATATTATTATTGTAAATTTTGACAAAATCTGCAATATTCATCAATTTCTTATATAGGACTTACATAAAATGCATCCTCATTCATTTGTTAAGTAAACATACGAAGGATTTTAAACATAGTTGGATCAAATAAACATAGTTGAGATAGGTTTTTTTTATCATATACTATCAGCTTATTAATTTTTGAAATCTAAGGTGAATAAAGAAAATCAAAATGATTTATAAAATAATAGAAGTAATCAAACGGGTGTGCATGTGGTGTTGTTTAATTTCAAAATCAAGTTTTGGTGTTACAAAAACGTACTTAATCTATCTATTTACATCTATCTATATCTATATAATCTAATAAACCTCTAAAATGATGATATCATCATTAAGCTAAATTACCCTTTACTTTTCATATTAACGATGTCATAATTATATATGAATTTAATTAAAAAATAATACAAAATCTTTTATAAAAGGAAATATTAATCTCTCCTAAATTGTAAATTTATTTTTCTAACAACATTTAAAAGGAATTAATTATTATTAATAATTATTACGGAGTATTATTATTAAAAATATAAATATAAATATTTAACTTTGAGTGAGCTTAATGTTTGTAACATCAACGACACGTTTCTTAGTCGAAATTCGTGGTTCTACGGGTCAATAAACTAAATGACTATAACATTTACATTCACTTAATACCTAAAACATATCATTAAACTGTTTCTTTTAAATAAACCCGTGTTTTCACGGGTTATTTCACTAGTTTTCTATTAAAATCTTATAATGATGATGTCATTATTAGGCTAATTTTTTTATTAAAAAAATTAAAAAATAAAAAAAATCTAAGCATGGTGGGTGATATCATTACTGTAAATTTTTTTGAATTAAAATTATATATTATTAATTAATTATTATTAATAAATCTTTTTAATAATTAATTTAATTATTAAAATTAAATGATTTTGAATTATTTCAATTAATTATTATGAATTGAGTACGAGAAGGTAAAAAGGCTAGACAGAAGGAAACAAATTCTAAATTTATATTTTAATTTACACTTTTTAAAATAAAAATATGGAATGTTTAATATTCATTTTAGGTGTTTGATGAAATGTTCAGCTGGCGAGTTTCTTAGTCGGACTCTTTGGTTCCACGGGTCATTAAACTAAATGACTTCAGTAAGCAGAAGAAAGAAATTAACCTTATTCAATAAATTTGTCAAGTTTTCGATGATCGCAATTAAATTATGTCTTCAATTTCGTACAGCTAGTATTAACTTAATTAGAGTGACGTATATATAATCATAACATCGACTTGGACAAGCTTAAAGCTAGCTATAATATACAACACTAATGATTTAGGGTTTAGGGTTATTAATTTGTTTATGGTTTATTGTAATGTTTAGGGTATATATATATATACATATATACATATATATATATATATATATATATACATATATACATATATATATATATATATATACATATATATATATATATATATACATATATATATATATATACATATATATATATATATATATATATATATATATATATATATATATATATATATATGTGTGTGTGTGTGTGTGTGTGTGTGTGTGCATGGTCTAATTAATATTGTACGTTCATGCTAATTAGGGATTAGGGTGCGTGTGTAACATCCCGCCTTTTTCCGTTAGTCTATTTTAAAGTCCGTTATATATTTATAACACTTTCTGTTAATACGTGAAATGTCACGTTCATATTGATTATAAACGTTCCGTATTAATTGATTTCGTTGCGAGGTTTTGACCTCTATATGAGACGTTTTTCAAAGACTGCATTCATTTTTAAAACAACCATAACCTTTATTTTATCAATAAAGGTTTTAAAAACATTACGTAGATTATCAAATAATGATAATCTAAAATATATTGTTTACACACGACCATTACATAATGGTTTACAATAGAAATATATTACATCGACATATGTTTCTTGAATGCAGTTTTTACACAATATCATACAAACATGGACTCCAAATCTTGTCCTTATTTTAGTATGCAACAGTGGAAGCTCTTAGTATTCACCTGAGAATAAACATGCTTTAAACGTCAACAAAAATGTTGGTGAGTTATAGGTTTAACCTATATATATCAAATCATAATAATAGACCACAAGATTTCATATTTCAATACACATCCCATACAGAGAGATAAAAATCATTCATATGATGAACACCTAGTAACCGACATTAACAAGATGCATATATAAGAATATCCCCATCATTCCGGGACACCCTTCGGATATGATATAAATTTCGAAGTACTAAAGCATCCGGTACTTTGGATGGGGTTTGTTAGGCCCAATAGATCTATCTTTAGGATTCACGTCAATTAGGGTGTCTGTTCCCTAATTCTTAGATTACCAGACTTAATAAAAAGTGGCATATTCGATTTCGATAATTCAACCATAGAATGTAGTTTCACGTACTTGTGTCTATTTTGTGAATCATTTATAAAACCTGCATGTATTCTCATCCCAAAAATATTAGATTTTAAAAGTGGAACTATAACTCACTTTCACAGATATTTCCTTCCTTGGAAATAAGACTTGGTCACGGATCGATTCACGAACCTATACAAATATGTACATATATATCAAAGTATGATCAAAATATAATTACAACCATTTTTATTATGTTTTAAAGATTTGAGTGTATTAAGTCAGCTGTCCTCATTAGTAACCTACAACTAGTTGTCCATAGTTATATGTACAGAAATAAATCGATATATATTATCTTGAATCAATCCACGACCCAGTGTATACACGTCTCAGGCTAAATCACAACTTAAAGAATATATATTTTTGGAATCAACCTCAACCCTGTATAGCTAACTCCAACATTACTGCATATAGAGTGTCTATGGTTGTTCCAAATAATATATATACATGGGTCGATATGATATGTCAAAGCATTTGCATACGTGTCTATGGTATCTCAAGATTACATAATATATTAGAATACATACAATATAAGTTAGCTAGGCTATGATTTGTATAGATTTGTTAAACATTTCCCGTAGCTAAAAAGATCAAAAATATCCAATCTTGTTTTACCCATAACTTCTTCATTTTAAATCCGTTTTGAGTGAATCAAATTGCTATGGTTTCATATTGAACTCTAATTTAAGAATCCAAACAAAAAAATTATAGGTATATAGTCGGAAATTTAAGTTACATGTCAATTACTAAAGAGTTAGTCATTTCCGTCGAAAGAACGACATCTTGATGACCATTTTGAAAAACATTCTTTCACTTTGAGTTTAACCAAGATTTTTGGATATAGTTTCATGTTCATATGAAAAATCATTTTCCCAGAAGAACAACTTTTAAATCAAAGTTTATCATAGTTTTTAATTATCCAAATCAAAACAGCCCCCGATTTCACTACGACGGCGTATATCCGATTTTATGTTGTTCATCGTGTTTCCAGGTTTTAAATCATTAAGTTAGCTTATCATATAGATATGGAACATGTGTTTAGTTGATTTTAAAAGTCAAGTTAGAAGGATTAACTTTTGTTTGCGAACAAGTTTAGAATTAACTAAACTATGTTCTAGTGATTACAAGTTTAAACCTTCGAATAAGATAGCTTTATATGTATGAATCAAATGATGTTATGAACATCATTACTACTTCAAGTTTTCTGGATAAAACTACTGGAAATGAGAAAAATGGATCTAGCTTCAAAGGATCCTTGGATGGCTTGAAAGTTCTTGAAGCAGAATCATGACACGAAAACAGTTCAAGTAAGATTTTCACTCGAAATAAGATTGTTATAGTTGTAGAAATTGAATCAAAGTTTGAATATGAATATTACCTTGAATTAGAAATATAACCTACTGTAAATAATAAAGGTTCCTTGATCTTAGATGATTACTTGGAATGGATTAGAAAGCTTGGAAGTAGACTTGCAAACTTGGAAGTATTCTTGATTTTTATGAAACTATACTTATGGAATTTATGAAGAACACTTATAACTTGATGATGGAACTTGAGAGAGATCAATTAGATGAAGAAAATTGAAGAATGAAAGTGTTTTTAGGTGTTTTTGGTCGTTGGTATATGGATTAGATATAAAGGATATGTAATTTTGTTTTCATGTAAATAAGTCAGGAATGATTACTAATATTTTTGTAATTTTATGAGATATTTCATGCTAGTTGCCAAATGATGGTTCCCACATATGTTAGGTGACTCACATGGTCTGCTAAGAGCTGATCATTGGAGTGTATATACCAATAGTACATACATCTAAAAGCTGTGTATTGTACGAGTACGAATACGGGTGCATACGAGTAGAATTGTTGATGAAACTGAACGAGGATGTAATTGTAAGCATTTTTGTTAAGTAGAAGTACTTTGATATGTGTTTTGAAGTCTTTCAAAAGTGTAAGAATACATATCAAAATACAACATGTATATACATTCTAATGGAGTCGTTAAGTCTTCGTTAGTCGTTACATGTAAGTGTTGTTTTGAAACCTTTAGTTAACGATCTCAATTAAAGTTGTTAACCCAATGTTTATTATATTAAATGAGATGTTAAATTATTATATTATCATGATATTATGATGTATGAATATCTCTTAATATGATATATACATTAAAATATCATTACAACGATAATCGTTACATATAAGTCTTGCTTCGTAATTCTTGAGTTAGTAGTCTTGTTTTTACATATGTAGTTCATTGTTAACACAATTAATGATATATTTAAATATCATTTTATCATGTTAAATATAGTGTATCAATATCTTAATATGATACATATATATTTAGTAGGCGTTATCATAACGATAATCGTTATATATATCATTTCGAGTTTCTTAACTTAGTAATCTCATTTCTTATGTATATCACACATTGTTAATATACTTAGTGAGATAATTACTCATCATAATCTCATGTCAACCATATATATATGTCTATATATACCACAACATGTAGTTTTTACAATTTTGTAACGTTCGTGAATCGCCGGTCAACTTGGGTGATCAATTGTCTATATGAAACTTATTTCATTTAATCAAGTCTTAACAAGTTTGATTGCTTAATACATTGGAAACATTTAGTCATGTAAATATCAATCTCAATTAATATATATAAACATGGAAAAGTTCGGGTCACTACAGTACCTACCCGTTAAATAAATTTCGTCCCGAAATTTTAAGCTGTTGAAGGTGTTGACGAATCTTCTGGAAATAGATGCGGATATTTCTTCTTCATCTTATCTTCACGCTCCCAGGTGAACTGGGGTCCTCTACGAGCATTCTATCGAACCTTAACAATCGGTATCTTGTTTTGCTTAAGTCTCTTAACCTCACGATCCATTATTTCGACGGGTTCTTCAATGAATTGAATTTTTTCATTGATTTGGATTTCGTCCAACGGAATAGTGAGATCTTCTTTAGCAAAACATTTTTTCAAATTCGAGACATTGAAAGTGTTATGTACAGCCGCGAGTTGTTGAGGTAGCTCCAGTTGGTAAGCTACTGGTCCGACACGATCTATAATCTTGAATGGTCCAATGTACCTTGGATTTAGTTTCGCCCGTTTACCAAATCGAACAACGCCTTTCCAAATTGAAACCTTAAGCATGACCATTTCTCCAATTTCAAACTCTATATCTTTTCTTTTACTGTCCACGTAGCTCTTTTGTCGACTCTGGGCGGTTTCCAATCGTTGTTGAATTTGGATGATTTTCTCGGCAGTTTCTTTTATTATCTCCGGACCCGTAATCTGTCTATCCCCCACTTCATTCCAACAAATCGGAGACCTGCACTTTCTACCATAAAGTGCCTCAAATGGCGCCATCTCAATACTAGAATGATAACTATTGTTGTAGAAAAATTCTGCTAACGGTAGGTGTCGATCCCAACTGTTTCTGAAATCAATAACACATGCTCGTAGCATGTCTTCAAGTGTTTGTAACATCCTTTCACTCTGCCCATCAGTTTGTGGATGATAAGCAATACTCATGTCTAGACGAGTCCCCAATGCTTGTTGCAACGTCTGCCAGAACCTTGAAACAAATCTACCATCCCTATCAGAGATAATAGAGACGGGTATTTCATGTCTGGAGATAACCTCCTTCAAATACAATCGTGCCAACTTCTCCATTTTGTCATCTTCTCTCATTGGCAGGAAGTGTGCTGACTTGGTGAGACGATCAACTATTACCCAAATAGTATCATAACCACTTGCAGTCCTTGGCAATTTAGTAATGAAATCCATGGTAATGTTTTCCCATTTCCATTCCGGGATTTCAGGTTGTGGTAGTAGACCTGATGGTTTCTGATGTTCAGCTTTGACCTTAGAACACGTCAAACATTCTCCTACATATTTAGCAATATCGGCTTTCATACCCGGCCACCAAAAGTGTTTCTTGAGATCTTTATACATCTTCCCCGCTCCGGGATGTATTGAATATTTGGTTTTATGTGCTTCTTTAAGTACCATTTCTCTCACATCTCCAAACCTTGGTACCCAAATTCTATCAGCCCTATATCGGGTTCCATCTTCCCGAATATTAAGATGTTTCTCTGATCCTTTGGGTATCTCATTCTTCAACTTTCCTTCTTTTACAACCCCCTGTTGTGCCTCCTTTATTTGAGTAGTAAGGTTAGTATGAATAATTATATTCATAGCTTTTACCCGTATAGGTTCTCTGTCCTTTCTACTCAAAGCGTCGGCTACCACATTCGCCTTCCCTGGGTGGTATCGAATCTCAAAATCATAATCATTCAACAGTTCAATCTACTTGCGTTGTCTCATATTCAGTTGCTTCTGATTAAATATATGTTGGAGACTTTTGTGGTCGGTATATATAATACTTTTGACTCCATATAAATAATGCCTCCAAGTCTTTAATGCAAAAACAACAGCACCCAATTCCAAATCGTGAGTTATATAATTTTGCTCGTGAATCTTCAATTGTCTAGACACATAAGCAATCACCTTCGTTCATTGCATTAATACACAACCGAGACCTTGCTTTAATGCGTCACAATAAATCACAAAATCATCATTCCCTTCAGGCAATGACAATATAGGTGCCGTAGTTAGCTTTTTCTTCAATAACTGAAACGCCTTCTCTTGTTCATCCTTCCATTCAAATTTCTTCCCTTTATGCGTTAATGCAGTCAAGGGTTTTGCTATTTTGGAGAAATCTTGGATGAATCTTCTGTAGTAACCAGCCAATCCTAAAAATTGACGTATATGCTTCGGAGTTTTTGGGGTTTCCCACTTTTCAACGGTTTCGATCTTTGCCGGGTCCACCTGGATACCTTCTTTGTTCACTATGTGACCTAGGAATTGAACTTCTTCCAACCAAAATGCACACTTTGAAACCTTAGCGTACAGTTTTTTTTCCTCAATACTTCTAGCACTTTTCTCAAATGTTCTTCATGCTCTTGATCATTCTTTGAGTAAATAAGTATGTCATCGATGAAAACAATGATAAACTTGTCAAGATATAGCCCACACACTCGGTTCATAACGTCCATGAACACAGCTGGTGCATTAGTCAATCCAAACGGCATAACCATAAACTCGTAATGACAATAACGCGTCCTAAAAGCAGTTTTTGGAATATCATCCTCCTTTACTCGCATTTGATGATATCCAGAACGTAAATCAATTTTTGAATAAACTGATGAGCCTTGTAGTTGATCAAATAAGTCGTCAATTCTTGGCAGTAGATAACGGTTTTTGATGGTAAGTTTATTCAACTCTCTGTAGTCAATACACAACCTAAATGTACCATCCTTCTTCTTGACAAACAAAACAGGAGCTCCCCATGGTGATGTGCTTGGTCGAATGAAATCACGTTCTAATAGTTCTTACTGTTGGCTTTGCAGTTCTTTCATCTCCCTGGGTGCGAGTCTGTAAGGAGCACGAGCTATTGGTGTAGCTCCTGGTACAAGATCTATTTGAAATTCAACAGATCGATGTAGAGGTAGTCCTGGTAATTCTTTCGGAAATACATCAGGAAGTTCTTTTGCGACGGGAACATCATTGATGCTCTTTTCTTCAGTTTGTACTTTCTCGACGTGTGCTAGAACAGCATTGCAACCTTTTCTTATTAGTTTTTGTGCCTTCAAATTACTAATAAGATGTAGTTTCGTGTTGCCCTTTTCTCCGTACACCATTAAGGGTTCTCCTTCTTCTCGTACAATGCAAATTACATTTTTGTAACATACGATCACTACTTTCATCTCCTTCAACCAGTCCATGCCAACTATTACATCAAAACTCCCTAACTCTACTGGTATCAAATCAATCTTAAATATTTCGCTACCCAGTTTAATTTCTCGATTGCGGCATATATAATCTGCTGAAATTAATTTACCGTTTACTAATTCGAGTAAAAATTTACTATCCAACGGTGTCAATGGATAACTTAATTTAGCACAAAAATCTCTACTCATATAGCTTTTATTCGCACCCGAATCAAATAAAACGTAACCAGATTTATTGTCAATAAGAAATGTACCCGTAACAAGCTCCGGGTCTTCCTGTGCCTCTGCCGCATTAATATTGAAAACTCTTCCGCGGCCTTGTCCATTCGTGTTCTCCTGGTTCGGGCAATTTCTAATAATGTGGCCCAGTTTTCCACATTTATAACAAACTACATTGGCATAACTTGCTCCAACACTACTTGCTCTGCCATTACTCGTTCCGACACCATTTGTTTCTTTCGTTCTGTTAACCCCTGGTCCGTAGACCTCACACTTTGCCGTGCTATGACCATTTCTTTTACACTTGTTGCAAAATTTGGTGCAGAACCCCGAGTGATACTTTTCACACCTTTGGCATAGCTGCTTCTGATTGTTGTTGTTGTTGTTGCGGTTGTTATTGTTGTTGGGATGATTGTTGTAGTTGTTGTTGTTGTTGTTCCGTTTGTTGTAGTTGCGATTGATGTTGCGATTGTTGGTATAGTTGTTGTTGTTTTGGTGACTCTTATCACCGTTTTCCTCCCACTTTCTTTTGACTAGCTTCACGTTGGCCTCTTCAGCCGCCTGTTCTTTAATTCTTCCCTCAATCTGGTTCACTAGTTTGTGAGCCATTCTACTTGCCATTTGTATGGAGGCAGGCTCGTGTGAACTTATATCTTCTTGGATTCTCTCCGGTAACCCTTTCACAAACGCGTCGATCTTTTCTTCCTCATCTTCGAACGCTCTCGGACACAATAGGCACAATTCTGTGGATCATCTTTCGTACGAAGTAATATCGAATCCCTGTGTTCGTAACCCTCTAAGTTCTGACTTGAGCTTATTAACCTCGGTTCTGGGATGGTACTTCTCGTTCATCAAGTGCTTGAATGCTGACCACGGTAGCGCGTAAGCAGCATCTTGTCCCACTTGCTCTAGATAGGTATTCCACCATGTTAACGCAATACCTGTGAAGGTATGCGTAGCGTACTTCACTTTGTCTCCTTCAGCACACTTACTTATGGCACACACCGATTCAACTTTCTCGGTCCACCGTTTCAATCCGATTGGTCCTTTGGTCCCATCAAATTCTGAAGGTTTGTAGGCAGTGAATTCCTTGTAGGAGCATCCTACACGATTTCTTGCACCGTTAGCTGTATTGCTAGATTCAGAGTTATTGTTGGTATGTAGCGCGGCCTGTACTGCGGCTATGTTTGAAACAAGAAAGGCACAAAATTCCTCTTCGCTCATATTCAAGGTGTGTCGAGTAGTCGGTGCCATTTCCTTCAAAATAGTCAAATGAAACAAGTTAATCATACAGAATATTAAGAGTAGTCAATAGTATCTCGTAGCATAATATGAACTCATTTATAAAAGCTTTTTCTTAATATTAGCGCTTTATAAGTTTAAATTCGGGTACTACCTACCCGTTAAGTTCATACTTAGTAGCTAATATACAATTCAACTACTACAATTCCATATGAAAAACTGATTATAATAATATATCACATACAAATATTCTTCAAACTTACAACTTCGCTATATTACATATAACATGAAATATAGTACACTATGATACAGGACAGTTTTGAAGATAAATCTAGTTAATACGCAAGTTGTTCAGCAAAGGAAATAAAGACACGTAATTCATAAGTCCAGAATCAAGTCATGCATTCTGGTTTTACTAAGCCGACTTTCCATCCTTGGTCTTATGGAAAATAACCGTTATGACCATTGGCTAGGCAGCATGTTGTAATGTCGTCAAAAGGACGAGGGTTTCGTAATGTCCAACAGCCCCGTAATAATCTAAAAACCTTGTTTCTCACCCCAACTACTGAATCCGTCACTTGTGGGAAAGTTTTATTTAAAAGCTGCAATCCGATGTTCTTTTTCTCACTTTGGTAAGAAGCGAACATCACTAACCTGTAAGCATAACATGCTTCTTTATGTTGCATGTTAGAAGCTCTTTCTAATTAATGAAATCCTATGTTGGGATATGTTGAGTCAAAATAGGTTCTTAACCCGTAGCGTAAAATTGCATTTGGGTTCCCCGCATTTAACGCTTTAAAGAAAACACGGCGTAACTTAAAGTCTCTCCAATGTGATATACCCCACCTATCAAAGGAAAGCCTTTTATAAACTAAGGCACTTCTGGAAAGTCTTTCAAATGTTTGACAAGTTAATTTCGCCATAACTAAATGTACTGATGAATTCTGACCGACTCTAGACTAGATTTCCTCAATCATATCCTCTGATAGGTCTTCTAAAATATTCGGTTGTCTACCCTTAACGTCCATTTTATTTTTATACTGTAAAATAGACAAGGATTAGATTCGTAATAACAAACAATACAAGCAATTTTTACATAGAACATAAAAGTACAAGCACACTACAATAAATTTATTACACAACATGCTCACACCCCTCTAATCTGAATCACTGGTTTCTTCTTCTTCGTACTTGGTTCTTTTTCCTAATCTTCTAGGGATATATGATGTTCCTCTAATACGAGTCGTTGTTTTCCACATTGGTTTAGAAAAACCTGGTGGTTTAGAGGTTCCCGGGTTATTGTCACGATATTGAAAATACGGGTGTTGACGGTACATATAAAGTTCATCGGGGTCGGAATCAGATTTCTCTATTTTGATGCCTTTTCCCTTATTATTTTCTTTTTCCTCATTAAATTGGGTCGGGGTAATTTCTATAACATCATCGGAATCCTCATCAGGGTCCGATTCATCGAAAAATTAGTAATTTTCCCAATATTTTGCTTCCTTAGCGGAAACACCATTGACCATTATTAACTTTGGTCCATTGGTTGAGGATTTTCTTTTATTTGACCGGTTTTCTGTGGTTCCTACTATTCTCCCCTCCGGAACCTCTTCTTCTTCCGGTTCCTCTTCTTCTGGTTCCTCTTCTTCCGGTTCCTCTTCTTCCGGCTCCGTTTCCTCTTCTTTCGATTCTTCGGGAACTTGTGAATCTTGCAAATCTATATTCAACTCTTCGTTATTATTAGGTGAGTCAATGGGATTTGTGCTAGAGGTAGACATCTATCACATAATATCAAACATGTTAAGAGATTAATATATCACATGATATTTACATGTTAATAATATATAGTTTCCAACAAAAATGTTAAGCAATCATTTTTAAAGAAAACACGGTCGAAGTCCAGACTCACTAATGCATCCTAACAAACTCGATAAGATACACTAATGCAAATTTTCTGGTTTTCTAAGACCAACGCTCGGATACCAACTGAAATGTCCCGTTCATATTGATTATAAACGTTCCATATTAATTGATTTCGTTGCGAGGTTTTGACCTCTATATGAGACGTTTTTCAAAGACTGCATTCATTTTTAAAACAACCGTAACCTTTATTTTATCAATAAAGGTTTTAAAAATATTACGTAGATTATCAAATAATGATAATCTAAAATATATTGTTTACACACGACCATTACATAATGGTTTACAATAGAAATATATTACATCGACATATGTTTCTTGAATGCAGTTTTTACACAATATCATACAAACATGGACTCCAAATCTTGTCCTTATTTTAGTATGCAACAGCGGAAGCTTTTAGTATTCACCTGAGAATAAACATGCTTTAAACGTCAACAAAAATGTTGGTGAGTTATAGGTTTAACCTATATATATCAAATCGTAACAATAGACCACAAGATTTCATATTTCAATACACATCCCATACATAGAGATAAAAATCATTCATATGGTGAACACCTGGTAACCGATATTAACAAGATGCATATATAAGAATATCCCCATCATTCCGGGACACCCTTCGGATATGATATAAATTTAAAAGTACTAAAGCATCCGGTACTTTGGATGTGGTTTGTTAGGCTCAATAGATCTATCTTTAGGATTCGCGTCAATTAGGGTGTCTGTTCCATAATTCTTAGATTACCAGACTTAATAAAAAGGGGCATATTCGATTTCGATAATTCAACCATAGAATGTAGTTTCACGTACTTGTGTCTATTTTGTAAATCATTTATAAAACCTGCATATATTCTCATCCCAAAAATATTAGATTTTAAAAGTGGGACTATAACTCACTTTCACAGATATTTCCTTCCTCGAAAATAAGACTTGGCCACGGATCGATTCACGAACCTATACAAATATGTACATATATATCAAAGTATGATCAAAATATAATTACAACCATTTTTATTATGTTTTAAAGATTTGAGTGTATTAAGTCAGCTGTCCTCGTTAGTAACCTACAACTAGTTGTCCACAGTTAGATGTACAGAAATAAATCGATATATATTATCTTGAATCAATCCACGACCCATTGTATACACGTCTTAGGCTAAATCACAACTCAAAGTATATATATTTTTGGAATCAACCTCAACCCTTTATAGCTAACTCTAACATTACTGCATACAGAGTGTCTATGGTTGTTCCAAATAATATATATACATGGGTCGATATGATATGTCAAAACATTTGCATACGTGTCTATGGTATCCCAAGATTACATAATATATTAGAATACATACAATATAAGTTAGCTAGGATAAGATTTGTATAGATTTTTTAAACATTTCCCGTAGCTAAAAAGATCAAAAATATCCAATCTTGTTTTACCCATAACATCTTCATTTTAAATCCGTCTTGAGTGAATCAATTTGCTATGGTTTCATATTGAACTCTAATTTAAGAATCCAAACAGAAAAAGTATAGGTTTATAGTCAGAAATTTAAGTTACATGTCAATTACTAAAGAGGTAGTCATTTCCGTCGAAAGAACGACATCTTGATGACCATTTTGAAAAACATACTTTCACTTTGAGTTTAACCAAGATTTTTGGATATAGTTTCATGTTCATATGAAAAATTATTTTCCCAGAAGAACAACTTTTAAATCAAAGTTTATCATAGTTTTTAATTATTCAAACCAAAACAGCCCCCGGTTTCACTACGACGGCGTATATCCGATTTTAGGGTGTTCATCGTGTTTCCAGGTTTTAAATCATTAAGTTAGCATATCATATAGATATATAACATGTGTTTAGTTGATTTTAAAAGTCAAGTTAGAAGGATTAACTTTTGTTTGCGAACAAGTTTAAAATTAACTAAACTATGTTCTAGTGATTACAAGTTTAAACCTTCGAATAAGATAGCTTTATATGTATGAATCGAATGATGTTATGAACATCATTACTACCTCAAGTTTTCTGGATAAAACTACTGGAAATGAGAAAAATGGATCTAGCTTCAAAGGATCCTTGGATGGCTTGAAAGTTCTTGAAGCAGAATCATGACACGAGAACAGTTCAAGTAAGATTTTCACTCGAAATAAGATTGTTATAGTTGTAGAAATTGAATCAAAATTTGAATATGAATATTACCTTGAATTAGAAAGATAACCTACTATAAATAACAAAGGTTCCTTGATCTTAGATGATTACTTGGAATGGATTAGAAAGCTTGGAAGTAGACATGCAAACTTGGAAGTATTCTTGATTTTTATGAAACTATACTTATCGAATTTATGAAGAACACTTAGAACTTGAAGACTGATAGTGCTCCAAATGAACATATATTTAGGCACAATATCCTTCTAATATGTAAAGCTTTTAGTTGCAACTGTTCTATTTTTATGTAATATTCGTTTAAATAAATAAGTGCGAAGACAAAAGAAGAAAACGACGATTTGAAGACGCAAATGACCAAAAAGCTCAAATGTAAAAGATATAATTCAAGTGGTTCAATTTATTGATGAGAAACGTCCAAAAATGATAAGTGTACAAGCCGCAAAATACAAAGTACAAGATATTAAATAGTACGCAAGGACGTTCGAAAATCCGGAACCGGGACATAAACTAACTTTCAACGCGCGACGCAACGGAGCTAAAATTACAAGTCAACTATGCACAAGAATATAATATAATATATATATAATTAATATAAATTATATATCTATTATATATATATATATATATATATATATATATATATATATATATATATATATATATATATATAATAAATTGTCGACAAGAAAGAAAACAAAAAATATGTGAGCTGGATCTGACGGCCATGCGATCGTATGGGAAATAGGCATAAAACCCATGCGAGTGCATGAGCCCATGCGAGTGCATGAGATTTGCACTAAAATCTCATGCGACCGCATGAGTTACTGTAGCAGGCCACATTCTATAAATTCGCCAGTTTTCTGCGAGTAAAAACACACTTTTTCTAATCCTCTCTATCACTCTGTAATATATATATATATATATATATATATATATATATATATATATATATATATATATATATATATATATATATATATATATATATATATATATATATATTATAATTTTAATTTTAATTTTAATTTAATAATAATAAGGATATGTTAGCGAATGTTGTAAGGGTGTAAGTCGAAATTATGTCCGTGTAATGCTACGCTATTATTAATCATTGTAAGTTATGTTTAACCTTTTTAAATTAATGTCTCGTAGCTAAGTTATTATTATGCTTATTTAAATCGAAGTAATCGTGATGTTGGGCTAAAATATTAAGATTGGGTAATTGGGATTTGTACCATAATTTAGGTTTGGACAAAAGAACGACACTTATAGAAATTAGACTATGGGCTATTAATGGGCTTTATATTTGTTTAATTGAATGATAGTTCGTTAATTTAATATAAAGATTTACAATTGGATGTACCTATAAATAATCATATACACTCGATCGGACACGATGGGCGAGATATTTAATAGTCAATGGACTTATTAAAACAGGGGTGAATTATATACAAGGAAAATTGGTGTAATTATAGTTTAAGTCCCCAATTAGTTGGAATATTTGACTTCGGATATAAGAATAATTTGACGAGGATACTTGCACTTTATATTTATGACTGATGGACTGTTATGGACAAAAACCAGATGGACATATTGAATAATCCTGGACAAAGGACAATTAACCCATGGTATTAAACTAAAATCAATATGTCGAACATCATGATTACGGAAGTTTAAATAAGCATAATTCCTTTATTTCATATTTTATCGCACTTTTATTTACTGTCATTATATTTAATTACACTTTTAATTATCGTACTTTTTAATTATCACAATTTTATTTATTGTCATTTTATTTATCGCAATTTTAATTATCGCACTTTAATTATTGTCATTTACTTTACGCTTTAAATTAAATTATATTTATTTTTAATATTTTACATTAGGTTTTAACTGCGACTAAAGTTTTAAAATCGACAAACCGGTCATTAAACGGTAAAAAACCCCTTTTATAATAATAATATTACTTATGTATATATTTATATATTTACAAATATAGTTTTAAAAATATAGCGTTAAACTCTGGATCGAACCGGACTTACTAAAAACTACACTACTCTACGATTAGGTACACTGCCTATAAGTGTTGTAGCAAAGTTTAGGTATATTCCATCTATATAAATAAATAAAACTTGTATCATATTACGCCGTATTTCATATTAAAAATAATACTATTTCGTACTACACTCATCTCGCACATCAAGTTTTTGGCGCCGCTACAGGGGACTCGGCCAAACGCTATATTTAAAAAAACATATAATTATAATATATATATATATATATATATATATATATATATATATATTTTTAAGAGTTTGTTTAAAATATATAAAATTAAAAAGTATTTTTATTTTTATTTTTAAAATATAAGTTTTTTTTATATTATATAAATATTTTATATAAATCAGAAAAAAATAATAATAATTGAAATTAAAGATTGGGCCGAACCAGTCGAAGCCCAAAACTGATCTGCAATCCAAGCCCATGCGATCGTATGAGCCGAATGCCTAAATTCCATGCGGTCGCATGGTGTAGGCTGACAGGACTAACCTGGTACGCATTAATTACAGTTTAGGGTTTTTATTAATTAATATTATTATTTAACCTAATTAGATTTTTATTTATTTAATTTGTATTTAGTAATTAGTTTTAATTTATCTTTTGTTAATATTAATATTAAGTATTATTATTAATTATATAAATTAATATTTTTATAAACTTATAATATAAAAATAATATTTTTATATATAATTTTATTTTTATCTTTTTATAATATATCTTTTTATAATTTGTATCATTTAGTTCGTTATATAGTTTTAAGCATAGTTTTTGCCGTAAAATTTTTATATTTCTATATTTTTAGGCTTTGCCGTAAAATCCCTTAAGTACTTTTTCTTTAGACTAAGATTTAGGTGCTTTAGAATTTTACGACGTCGCTTATCGCTTAAATATTTAATAAATTTTAGTGCCTTTTTAAGTTATTGCCGTTTTGGATATAGAATTCCTTTTAAGCTTTAATACCTTTAGGCGCAAGTTTTTAGATTTAATTTTTAGACTTTTAAGTTTCGACGCTCTACTTTCTTATTTTTATTTTTCGACCTTTTATTTTTTGACATTTTTCGACGCACTCTTTTTCTTCCTCTTATTTCTCGACGCTCTAGTTTTTAGGACATAGATTTTATCTTCAAAATTTCGACGAAAAATTATTTTAAGCGGTTAAATTGATAGACATCCAAAATTTTCTGGTTCGTAGTAATAGTTGGATTTGTTAGTGGCGAGTTGTGGGCTTCCGATTTAAAGGGTCCTGGCTACCTGCTGCATCTATTGGCTATTCGAAACGTGGGCAAAATCAGAAAAGTCTATTAATTTGATAACTTATATGATTTTTTATTTTTATAACTAATAGGATATTCAGTGAATGCACCGAGCAAAACGTTCACCACCTTTCATACATTTACCACCTGTAACTCGATCAAGACATCTAGCTAATATTTCCGCTGTTGATTTCTCTTTAGAATTATCATCTAGTCGAACAAGTTTTCCAATTCAAAATTCCGATAATCCATTTTTTGAACCCGACTTCACAATTGAGAACCCGGAGGATATTCAAGGACAATTTCAAGATTCTGAAACACTAATTATTCCTCCTGAACCACAAACCGTTAAATCAGAATCCTCTATTGATTTGTATTCAACAAATTCAATTATGGAAGTAACTGAACCTCTAAGTATGGAAGACCTAATGAGAGCCACACGCACTGGCCAAGGTCACGCCATTATTAAGCCAGACATTAATGCGCCAGATTATGAAATCAAAGGACAAATCCTACACATGGTAACTAATCAATGCCAATATAGTGGTACGCCAAAAGAAGATCCAAACGAACATCTTCGAACCTTTAATAGGATCTGTACTCTATTCAAAATCAGAGAAGTTGAGGATGAACAGATCTATCTCATGTTATTTCCTTGGACTTTAAAGGAGAAGCCAAAGATTGGTTAGAATCGTTACCTGAAGGGGCGATTGATACATGGGATGTTTTAGTTGAAAAATTTCTTAAACAATTCTTTCCGGCATCTAAAGCCGTGAGACTTCAAGGAGAAATTGTTACGTTCACACAAAAGCCAAATGAAACTCTATATGAGGCATGGACAAGATTTGGAAAGTTGTTGAGAGGATGTCCTCAGCACGGTTTAGACACTTATCAAATAGTACAAATATTCTACCAAGGTGTCGACGTTGCTACACAAAAAGACATCGACATAGCAGCTGGTGGTTCCATTATGAAGAAAACCGCAACTGAGGCTTACAAAATCATTGATAACACAGCCTCCCACTCGCATGAGTGGCACCAGGAAAAAGATATCTTTCGTTCATCTAAAGCGGCTAGAGCCGATTCTAGCCATGACTTTGATTCCGTTTCCGCAAAAATAGATGCTTTCGAGAGATGAATGGAAAAGATGAATAAATATATTCATGCAATACGAATCAGTTGTGAGCAATGCGGTGGACCACACTTAATGAAAGATTGTCACATTGAGCAAACGATGGAACAACGTGAGAATGTTTCCTACATGAACCAAAGGCAGGGAAATAATTATCAAAATAATTATCAACCGCCAAGGCCAAACTGCAATCGAAATCAAAATATTCTTTACAATCCAAATGGACCTAATAATAACTCGTACAACAACCAAGGTCCGAATAACCAACCAACTCAAAACAACACTTTCAATCAACAAAAACCTGGCTTGTATAAACCACCACAACAAATCGAAGAGAAAAACTCAAATCTAGAGGAGAAATGATGGCAAAACTAATGAAATCTCAAACACAATTTATTACATCTCAAACCCAAACAAATGAGAGGTTTGATCAATCATTAAGAACTCAACAAGCTTCCATTTTAAATCTAGAAAAACACGTAGGTACTCTTGCTAGCTTGATGAATAAGAGGGAACAAGGAAAACTACCGAGTAATACTGAAGTAAATCCTCGTAATGAGAATGTTAATATGGTGTCAACAAATTCTGAAAAACCAGCATCAGAAGATGGGAAGGTTTTTAATGTGAGTAACAATGAAGAAGTTACAACAGCACTACCAACCGAGTATGTAAAGCCAGTGGTGGCACCATACAGACCACTCATCCCGTTTCCAAGAAAAGGAGTTGAATATGAGCAAGTAATAGGTAATAAAATTTGTGATACCTCTGGAAAGAAGAAGAAGAATAAGAAAGTACAAGAAATAAAAACTGTAAAGATAAACTCGGTGAAGACAGTTTCACCAAAACCTCCACCCAGGTTGGGTGATCCGGGTGAATTTATTGTTCCTTGTCTACTTAGTGATTGTGTCATGTATGATGCACTAGCAGATTTAGGTGCAAGTATAAGTGTTATGCCTCTTTCATTATATAAGAGATTAGGAGTAGGTGAGCTAAGTCCAACAGAAATGAGTGTTCGACTCTTTGATCAAACCATTAGGCACCCAGTTGGAATTGCTGACAACCTACCCGTTCAAGTGGGTAATTTAACCTTTCTAGTCGAATTCATTGTCATTGACATAGAAGAGGACCCAAACATTCCTCTAATTTTAGTTCGACCATTCTTAGCGTCCACCGAGGCGTTATTTGATGTAAGCGAGGGTAGAATGACACTCAGTAATGATGAAAAATCGATCACCTTTGTAAGTCAAAAGTCAAAATCTCCACCAACCAAAACCGTTGAACCAATAAAAACAATTGGTAAGAACCATATTGTTTTACCAACTCCAACGGTAGTGCTTAACAATAATAAAACGCCTAAGTGTGGGGAAAATGAAGTAACACCTAATGATGACTTGATAACAAAGAACCCCGTTGTTGATACGAAATTAAATGACTCCGTTATTAACAGTTCAATTAAGAAACTTATTAAACAGATTCACGATGCTAGAACCAAGGGGAACTTTAAGTTATGTAACCGGTTAGTATCCATTCTATCGCCTAAAGAAAAGGCGAAACTAGTTGAATTTGTGGATATTACATAGGAATCCGACCAATGGCTTAAAGCAAAAGTCACAGATATGCAAGTTGATTATGGTCCAAGAGAAATTGACAATGAAGTTAACCACAATTTCGACACCACAGTTACCTAAGTGTGGGGAGATTCAAATGTTTTAAGAAAAAAAAATTGATGTCTAGAGTTAGTTGTTCTGTTCTCGTGTAGTTTCGAGAATGGAATCCGATTGGTTTTTTCCACTAGCAGACACTAAAGAACTAGTTTTCTTCCCCCATTCTGAATTATTTTTGTTTTGTAGGTTTTGAATAAAATTAATACGATTTTTCAATTTAAGTTTTGTGTGAATTTAAAAACAAAAATTACTTTATTTCATTAAGTTTAAAAAATAATTTCTAAAATTCATCGTAACTTGAAGACTAGGTCATGGAACCGAAATTGCTTTACCCGAGGGCGGGGCGAAAAATTTTGTTATCATTAATTTTAATATTATTGATCTAAAGTATACCAAAAAAATTAAAAACCCCAAAAATATTTACTTATAAAACAATCGCATTAAAAACGACAAATTTTAAATTTTGTCGAGGGACGGACTACGTAAACATACTGAAACTACCTAAAGTAAAAGGAAACAAAATTTTAAAAAATTATTCATTTAAATTGTTTTAATAAATATAGATTTTATAAAAAAATAATAATAAAAATATTATGTATGTTTGTAGTTTATCTAATGTACAAAACAGAGTAAAACAACGCACTTTCAAAGATTAAGTTCAGCAAAAGCTACTAATTTTGACGATAAGACACAAAACATATGTGAAATTACAACAAAAGGAATGAACGATGAGGCGCACCATCTATCATTCGACGACCTTAGTAATTACAAACTCGGTATTTTTAATCACTTTTCTATACTAATCACCCTCATGAATTTATAATTATAGTCTGATTTCATGGAAATGAGGGCATTGCATGATCTCAAGTGTGGGGAAGGGTTATAAATTCTCTCGGGTTTACACTTAGTTTAATTGCCAAATTTTGTGAAAATTTGAAAAAATTTCAACTAAATGAATTCAAAATCATGTTTATATATATTTATGAACGATAAAACTAGGTTATAATACCGAAATTATTGTTACCTCGGAAAGAACATAAATGGAGAAACAACCCAAAATGCTAGAATTCAGTTAAAATGGAATAGAAGAGAATAAAAAGGCAAAGAAAAAAATAAATAAAAGCCAAGTGTGGGAAGAATTCACGAAGTTCTTTAAAACATATATCACATAATTCGTACAAGATTATTGCAGGTACTTTTGCTTTGGATTAAGTAATCAGTTTTACCCGATTTATTGTAATACCTTTGAAAGAATAGATGTATCTACACGATGAATCCATTCCATCATTAAAAGAAAGTAAAGTCTTTCAAAAAAGACACGCGCTTCTTGATTTAGGTCAGGAATTTATCGTCCAGACCAGCTGTAGGTTGACGAAAAATCTAGAAAAGTCATCTCTAAAATCAGCAGGAAATCCATGGACCTCAGCATCAAACAGGGTCGCCAAGTGGTCAGACTTATCCTAACCATGAGAGGATCTGTCTCGTAAAATGGGGAGGGCGTAGTGCAAATTAGCTTGATAAGACTAATGAATCATACCCCCCGAAAGGATAATCTCCTTAAAGATCAAAAATCAGCTTTTAAGCCTGATATTACTCAATCCTTGAGATTGACTTTAAAGATTGAGAATTACAAACTCATGGAATTCAATGATATCTAAACTCGAGTTTGAACGAGAAAATATTTTGATCAAAATTAAAACCGATTTGTTTTTCTGAAAACCTATTTTCAATGCGTTCATTACCATTGAACGTAAAATCCTAGGAATTCACTTGAAATTCATTAGGTCACCTGAACCAAATCAGTTGTCAACCGTAAGAACGGTGGTTGCATAGCATGGTCGAAGACAGGACCTTGTGCCAGACCGAAAAACTATAGAGTGATCTTTACTATTGCTCCTACAAAGGATAGTAATTGCATCCGACACGATATAGACCATAATCAAAAGCATGTCAAGGGACATTGCCTTAACAGTTGCTTGTTCAACGCTTTCCTTTACAATCGGACGGTAGTTTACCGAAAGGTAATATACGGAGCAAGTAAACTGGACGTGTTGCGTTCCCAATACAAGGTTAGCAAGTGGGTGACACAAAACCGCAAGTTTTGAGCTAAATTTTTCAAATCTGAAACCCAAAAAACCCACAAAAACAATTTGCAAACACCGGTGAAGGGTTATTTCAGAAAACTTATTTAGGGTAAAAGCTAGAATGAATTTTCAAAAGATCAAATGTTTTCATAAAGATCCAATTTCCTTAAGGATCTAAATTTTATAAGTCATGTGAGACTGTAAACCACATCGTTACTATCATTATTTATACCACCGTATCAAAATCACTGATGTATAAAGTGTGAGAATAAAAAAGTGATTCGAGTGAAGTGTGATTTTAATTTCAAATTCTGTATTGCTTGAGGACAAGCAACGCTCAAGTGTGGGGATATTTGATAGTGCTCCAAATGAACATATATTTAGGCACAATATCCTTCCAATATGTAAAGCTTTTAGTTGTAATTGTTCTATTTTTATGTAATTTCGTTTAAATAAATAAGTGCAAAGACAAAAGAAGAAAACGACGATTTGAAGACGCAAATGACCAAAAAGCTCAAATGTACAAGATATAATTCAAGTGGTTCAATTTATTGATGAGAAACGTCCAAAAATTATAAGAGTATAAGCCGCAAAACGCAAAGTACAAGATATTAAATAGTACGCAAAGACGTTTGAAAATCCGAAACCGGGACATAAACCAACTTTCAACGCGCGACGCAACGGAGCTAAAATTATAAGTCAAGTATGCACAAGAATATAATATAATATATATATAATTAATATAAATTATATATATATATATTATATATATATAATAATATATCGACAAGCAAGAAAAAAAAATATGTGAGCTGGATCTGACGGCCATGCGATCGCATGGGAAATAGGCATAAAACCCATGCGAGTGCATGAGCCCATGCGAGTGCATAAGCCCATGCGAGTGCATGAGATTTGCACTAAAATCTCATGCGACCGCATGAGTTACTGTAGCAGTCCACATTCTATAAATTCGCCAGTTTTCTGCGAGTAAAAACACACTTTTTCTAATCCTCTCTATCACTCTCTAATATATATATATATATATATATATATATATATATATATATATATATATATATATATATATATATATATTAGTTTTAATTTTAATTTAATAATAATAAGGGTATGTTAGCGAATGTTGTAAGGGTGTAAGTCGAAATTATGTCCGTGTAATGCTACGCTATTATTAATCATTGTAAGTTATGTTCAACCTTTTTAAATTAATGTCTCGTAGCTAAGTTATTATTATACTTATTTAAATAGAAGTAATCGTGATGTTGGGCTAAAATATTAAGATTGGGTAATTGGACTTTGTACCATAATTGGGGTTTGGACAAAAGAAGAAATTAGACTATGGGCTATTAATGGGCTTTATATTTGTTTAATTGAATGATAGTTCATTAATTTAATATAAAGATTTACAATTGGATGTATCTATAAATAACCATATACACTCGATCGGACACGATGGGCGAGATATTTATAAGTACTAATAATCGTTCATTTAACCGGACACGGGAATGGATTAATAGTCAATGGACTTATTAAAACAGGGGTAAATTATATACAAGGAAAATTGGTGTAATTATAGTTTAAGTCCCTAATTAGTTGGAATATTTGACTTCGGATATAAGGATAATTTGACGAGGATACTCGCACTTTATATTTATGACTGATGGACTGTTATGGACAAAAACCAGATGGACATATTGAATAATCCAGGACAAAGGACAAATAACCCATGGTATTAAACTAAAATCAATACGTCGAACATCATGATTACGGAAGTTTAAATAAGCATAATTCCTTTATTTCATATTTCATCGCACTTTTATTTACTGTCATTATATTTAATTGCACTTTTAATTATCGTACTTTTTAATTATCGCAATTTTATTTATTGTCATTTTGTTTATCGCAATTTTATTTATCGCACTTTAATTATTGTCATTTACTTTACGCTTTAAATTAAGTTATATTTATTTTTAATATTTTAAATTAGGTTTTGACTGCGACTAAAGTTTTAAAATCGACAAACCGGTCATTAAACGGTAAAAACCCCCTTTTATAATAATAATACTACTTATATATATATTTATATATTTACAAATATAGTTTTAAAAATATAGCGTTAAACTCAGCTAGCTCCCTGTGGAACGAACCGGACTTACTAAAAACTACACTACTCTACGATTAGGTACACTGCCTATAAGTGTTGTAGCAAAGTTTAGGTATATTCCATCTATATAAATAAATAAAACTTGCATCATATTACGCCGTATTTCATATTAAAAATAATACTATTTCGTACTACACTCCGCTCGCACATCAAAGATGGAACTTGAGAGAGATCAATTAGATGAAGAAAATTGAAGAATGAAAGTGTTTGTAGGTGTTTTTAGTCGTTGGTATATGGATTAGATATAAAGGATATGTAATTTTATTTTCATGTAAATAAGTCATGAATGATTACTAATATTTTTGTAATTTTATGAGATATTTCATGCTAGTTTCCAAATGATGGTTCCCACATGTGTTAGGTGACTCACATGGGCTTCTAATAGCTAATCATTGGAGTGTATATACCAATAGTACATACATCTAAAAGCTGTGTATTGTACGAGTACGAATACGGGTGCATACGAGTAGAATTGTTGATGAAACTGAACGAGGATGTAATTGTAAGCATTTTTGTTAAGTAGAAGTACTTTATATATGTCTTGAAGTCTTTCAAAAGTGTAAGAAAACATATCAAAACACAACATGTATATACATTCTAATGGAGTCGTTAAGTCTTCGTTAGTCGTTACATGTAAGTGTTGTTTTGAAACCTTTAAGTTAACGATCTCAATTAATGTTGTTAACCCAATGTTTATTATATCAAATGAGATGTTAAATTATTATATTATCACGATATTATGATGTACGAATATCTCTTAATATGATATATACATTAAAATATCGTTACAACGATAATCGTTACATATAAGTCTCGTTTAGTAATTCTTGAGTTAGTAGTCTTGTTTTTACATATGTAGTTCATTGTTAACACACTTAATGATATATTTAAATATCATTTTATCATGTTTAATATAGTGTATCAATATCTTAATATGATACATATATATTTAGTAGACGTTATCATAACGATAATCGTTATATATATCATTTCGAGTTTCTTAACTTAGTAATCTCATTTCTTATGTATATCACACATTGTTAATATACTTAGTGAGATACTTACTCATCATAATCTCATGTCAACAATATATATATGTCTATATATACCACAACATGTAGTTTTTACAATTTTGTTACGTTCGTGAATCGCCGGTCAACTTGGGTGATCAATTGTCTATATGAAACTTATTTCATTTAATCAAGTCTTAACAAGTTTGATTGCTTAACACGTTGGAAATATTTAGTCATGTAAATATCAATTAAATTAATATATATAAACATGGAAAAGTTCGGGTCACTACAATACGCGTTTTAAATTATCTCGTTTAGGTAATTCACGCACCCGAATGAAACTTGAGGGACTAGACTTGCCAAAGGACGAAAGATGTTACTAGGTCAAAGAGCCAAACCTCCTCTCATCCATTCATTTCATCTCTTTCTCTTTACTACTTCAACTTTTTCTCTCAAAATCAAAACCAAAGAATCATCATCCAAATCTGATCTAGCAAGTGTTTTGCAAAACAAATTACATATTTGGAATCCTTACATCTTCCTCTTCGATTCCATAGCGATTTCATTACATTTGGGTAACTTTTTAAAATCACTAGATTTTGTGTTCTTGATGTTTTTAACTTACAGAAGTGTTAATTAGTGTCTATGGCTCAAGTCTAACATGAATATATGATTTGTATTCTCGATCTTGTTGTTTTGAAGTAACTAGCATGAACTTAAATTTTGGTGTGTTGTTCTTGAGATTTTATTGCTTAAAAGTTGTTAGATATTAAAAGTTCATGTTTTAATTGTGTTACTAGTATCACTAGCTTCAATTTGATGTGTAGGTTGTTTTAGAATACTTCATAAACTTGATTATTGATTTTGGTGATGTTGGTTAGGGTTTGGTATATCTAAATGTGAACATTTGATGCATTTAATGCCATGAATTATTGTTGGTAAGTGTTTAGTTGGATTGTATGTTTGATTACCTACGAAACGGCGTATTATATGTAGGTAGTAAGTTCCCGAATCACCAAAACGCATTTATGAACTAGAATGTAATAAATTTTGAGCATTCAATGTGATTTTGGTTGTTGTAAGTGGTAAATTGATTGATGGAATGTGCTTAGTTGTTTTCCTTGTCAAAATACCTTTCCGATGATATAAGATACATGTTTTAAGTGTTTTCGGATCATAAATTGTGTTTGGTTGAGTTTTGGTTCGTGCACTTATGTGTTTTCAGCATGGCAGACCTGCACTGCCAGTGACTGTTTTGGTTGGTCATTTTACGAAAAATGTTTGCTATGCTCTGGACCTCCAATTCAAATGTAAGTTGTTATAACATGCTCATATATGATTAGAAACCTCAGAAAAATAGTTCGAGACCCGACCCGAACGTGTTGACTTTTTCGTTGACTTTGACCTGACCCAAGTTGACTTTTAATCAAACTTAACCAAATGTTTGTGCAATCGTTTTAACATGCTTTTATACTTGTACCTTGCATGAAACGTGACAATTTGACTCACATGCTATAGTAATCGAGTCGTAACGAGCCATAGGACTAATTGAACACTTTGACCGACCGTGTTTACCGATATTGATACAAACCTATTTGTTTAGGTCAAGATTAGCATTCGTTCTTGCACACGTTTACTTGTTGAAGTACTTTTACATACGTGCACTCAAGGTGAGATCATAGTCCCACTTTTACTCTTTTGAACTTACATTTGGGATGAGAAAACATAAACATTTCTTTTTACTAAGTGAACACAAGTACAGGAAAACAAACATTCTACATATGAGTTTAGAACAAAATCCTTAATTCGATTATCATTAGTTACACTTGCCGGGTGTAAGTGAGAACTTATGTTGTATGGATCCACATGAGTTTGACAAACCCTCATTCAGACGGTTCGCTACCGTCTACGAATGAAATATATTTTCGAGAAACAGTGTATGTTCTAACACTATTGTGATGGGGTTCTACGGAAGGAATGTTAAGCCTTGATAATTGGGTGCTCGTGAATATTAACTTTTAGAATGTATTACTATTATATTAATGTTGCAAATCTTGTGATTCAACTTACCTTTTTACTCACTTACTTACTTAAACCTATGATTTCACCTACATTTTCGTTGACAAATTTCTATCTTTTTCTCAGGTCCTTGAACATTTTTTGATACATGCTTCCGCTCATTACTTTTGATACTTGCTTGAATGTCGAGTATATATGCATACGTGGAGCGTCTTTGACTTTATCTAAAATTGTGTCGCATAGGTTTCAATTGTACTTATAACTTAGTAACGTAACTTTTGGTTGAACAATTCTTGTAAACTTTGAAACACTCTTACTTTTGAAATGAATGCGTCATATCTTTGGTTAAACGTTATTTTAAAGACTTATGACCACGTGACGGGACCTAAGTAGACGGCGTAGTCAATGACGATTTTGTCGGGTCACTACAGTTGGTATCAGAGCGTTGGTTGTAGGGATTTAGAGTTCATTGGTGTCAACCCCGAGTCATAGGGTACATTAGTGAGTCTAGACTACAACCGTCATATAGACTTGAAGTAGGAATTACTTGACTACTTGTGCATTTATACTCAAACGTTTCTACTCATATCTACTCTTATTTCATCTTAATCTCACATTGTTTAATTTGATTGACACGCCACCTTGACTTAGTGAAATAATGTTGAATGCACATATGAATTAGGGTAATATAATTTCCGGGATTTTATTACGGTGACTCATATAAATGTTCCGACATTATGACATAAAGAATTTAAGGCGAGTCAAGAAAATTTTTCTCTCTATCCTTATTCCATATCATGATTAGTATTATTGAAAATACTAATCAACGGTATTCTTATGTTTTGAAGGAACAATGCCTCCTCGCCGTGTGCCACGCCATGAGACTCCCGAACAAGCCCTTCAACGGTTGATAGCCACCGCCGTGGATGCGGCCATGGCCGGTCACTCTTCCAATAACAACAACAAAAACAACAACCACAACAATAACAACAACAACAATGGAGCCGGTAATTCAAATGAGGGATGCTCCTATAAAGCTTTCATGGGGTGCAAACCTCATACTTTTGATGGGACCGGGGGACCGCTTACTCTCACTCGATGGTTCGAACAAACGAAGGCTGTTTTTAGCATAAGCGGTTGTCGGAACCAAGATAATGTCAAGTACTGCACTCACACTTTCGCCGGTGTCACCTTCACATGGTGGAACACCTATGTACAATCGGTGGGTACCGATGAAGCTCACGCCCTCTCTTGGGCCGACTTACAGGAAAAGATGATCGTCGAATATTTTCCTCGTGAAGAAACCCGAAGGCTCAAACATGAGCTAAGAACTTTGAAAGCAGTCGAAAACGATCTCAAGGCCTATAATCAACGATTTTCCGAACTAGCCTTGATGTGCCCAAACCTTGTGAACTCCGAATCTTTAAGGGTTGAACTTTACATAGATGGTCTTCCAAAGAGCATCAAACACGGAGTAATGTCATCCAAACCCACTAATCATCAAGAAGCTTTGAACATGGCCCGCAAATTGATAGAAACGGTGGACGAAATTTTAGTGCCGGCACCTAAAGCCGAGGATAAGTCGGGTAACAATAAAAGAAAATGGGAAGCCCCCCAATCAAGCAACAACAACTTTTCCAAGAAGCCTTTCACCTCCGACGGCAAGAAGGGTTATGCCGGAAACCTACCTCTTTGCAACAAATGCAACAAGCATCACTTTGGTCAATGTGGCAAGCTAATTTGCCATCGGTGCTAAGGAGTTGGTCATAAGGCCAATGAATGTAAAAGTGTCGCCCCCATCGCTCGAAAGGGGCCCAATGCACCAAAGACGGTCACTTGTTATGAATGTGGCCAAACGGGCCATTATAGAAATGCATGCCCGAAGAAGAAAGATAACCCCAATACGCGCGACCGAGCTTTCAACATCAACACCGAGGAACCCAAGATGACAATGAATTAGTCACGAGTACGTTTCTTCTCAACAACACTTATGTTACTTGTTTATTCGATTCGGGTGCCGATACGAGTTTTGTATCCAAGACTTTGACTCATTCTTTTAGCACTCCACCACTTCCACTAGATACCACTTATACCATTGAAGTGGCCAACGGGAAACAATTGAGTGCCGACACATATTACCGGGGGTGTACGTTAAGCATTTTGGGTAATGAGTTTGAAATTGACTTGATACCCATGGAACTAGGAAGCTTCGATGTAATAATCGGTATGAATTGGTTAGCAAAAATGAAATCCCACATCCTTTGTGATCTTAATGCAATTCGAATTCCTATCGAGAATGGTGAACCCTTGATTGTTTATGGCGATAAGAGTTGCACCGGACTCAACCTCGTCTCGTGCTATAAAGTTAGAAAACTACTCCGTAAGGGTTGTTTTACGATCCTTTCCCACGTTAAGAAAGTCGAGTTCGATGAGAAGCATATCGATGATGTGCCAATTTTTAGTGACTTTTTCGATGTATTTCCCGACGAATTACCGGGTCTTCCACCTCATCGACCGGTAGAATTTCAAATCGATCTTATTTCAAGAACCGCACCTGTAGCACGTGCACCGTGTAGACTTGCTCCATCAGAAATGCAATAATTGCAAAGTCAAATCCAAGAACTACTTGACCGTGGTTTTATCCAACCTAGCCATTCACCATGGGGCGCTCCGATTTTGTTTGTTAAAAAGAAAGACAGATCCCTACGAATGTGCATTGATTATCGTGAACTAAATAAATTGATGGTTAAGAATCGATATCCTCTTCCTCACATCGATGACCTCTTTGATCAACTACAAGGATCTCGTGTATATTCAAAAATTGATCTCCGCTCGGGTTATCATCAATTATGGGTCAAGGGGGAAGATGTCTCCAAAACCGCTTTTCGGAATCGTTATGGAAGTTATGAATTTCTTGTTATGCCATTTGGTCTCACTAACGCACCGGTGGTGTTCATGGACCTTATGAACCGCGTGTGCAAACCATATCTCGATAAATTTGTTATTGTGTTCATCGATGACATATTGGTCTATTCTGAAAGCGAAGAAGAGCACGAACAACATCTCCGACTTGTGCTTGAACTCTTGAGACAAAAACGACTCTATGTCAAATTCTCCAAGTGTGAATTTTCGTTGAAGGAAGTTCAATTTATTGGTCATGTTGTAAGCGATCAAGGTATTAAAGTCGATCCCACAAAAATCGAAGCCATTAGTAAATGGGAGACTCCTACTACTCCTACTCACATTCGTCAATTTTTGGGTCTCGCCGGATACTATCGTAGATTCATCAAGGATTTATCTTTGGTTGCTCGTCCTCTAACCGCGTTAACCCACAAGGGAAAGAAATTCATTTGCGCAACTGAACAAGAATCCGCATTTCAAATTTTGAAGACAAAGCTAACCACCGCTCCTATCTTGTCACTTCCCAAAGGCAATGATGATTTTGTTATATATTGATATGCCTCGAAACATGGTTTTGGGTGCGTGTTGATGCAACGAAAGAAAGTCATTGCTTATGCCTCTCGACAACTCAAAATTCATGAATGAAACTACATGACACATGATCTCGAACTCGGAGCCGTTGTCTTTGAACTTAAAATGTGGAGACACTATCTTTATGGAACCAAGAGTACTATCTTCACCGATCACAAAAGCCTTCAACACATTTTCGATCAAAAGCAACTAAACATGAGACAACGACGGTGGATTAAAACTTTAAACGATTATGATTGTGAGCTTCGTTAACATCCCGGGAAGGCAAACGTAGCAGCCGATGCCTTAGGTCGAAAAGAAAGAGCGGTGCCTCTTCGTGTCCGAGCTTTAAACATCACCATCCACACCAACCTTAATAGTCAAGTTCGGTAGCCCAAGACGAGGCTCTCAAGGATGAAAACATCTCTCTCGAACACTTGAACGTCCTCACCTCTCGATTCGAAGTTAAAGAAATCGGACTCCGATACTTCGCCGGAAGAATTTGGGTACCTAGTTATGGGGACCTACGAAGCCTTATTTTGGATGAAGCCCACAAGTCACGATACTCGATTCACCCCGGCGCCAATAAGATGTACCACGACCTTAAAGAACAATATTGCAATATTGGTGGCCGAACATTAAGAGGGATGTTGCTACTTACGTTGGAAAATGCCTAACTTGCTCCAAAGTCAAAGCCGAACATCAAAGACCGTCCAGACTACTTCAACAACCTGAAATCCCACAATGGAAGTGGGAAAGGATAATGATGGATTTTATCACCAATCTACCAAAGACGTTGGGCGGTTACGATACCATTTGGGTCATTGTTGACCGACTCACCAAATCTGCACACTTCCTAGCTATGAAGGAAACCGACAACATGGAAAAACTTGCACAACTTTACATTAAGGAGATCATAGCCCGTCACGGTGTACCCTTATCGATTATTTCCGACCGAGATGGCCGTTTTGTTTCTAGATTTTGGCGTACCTTACAAGAAGCGTTGGGAACGCGTTTAGACATGAGCACCGCATATCATCCACAAACCGGCGGACAAAGCGAATGCACAATTCAAACTTTGGAAGACATGCTACGAGCTTGTGTTATCAACTTTGGTAAAGCTTGAGATAAGCACTTGCCTCTTGCCGAATTCTCCTACAACAATAGTTATCACGCGAGTATTAGCATCCCACCATTCGAAGCTTTATATGGCCGAAAATGTCGTTCACCTCTTTGTTGGGCCGAAGTAGGTGACACACAAATCACCGGACCCGAACTCATTCATGAAACAACCGAGAAGATCGTTCAAATCTGTTAGGAAGGCCCGAAGTCGTCAAAAGAGCTATACCGACAAATGACGCAACGACCTTGAATTTCAAGTCGATGATCGCGTAATGTTAAAAGTCGCACCTTGGAAAGGTGTAATCTGTTTCGGGAAATGCGGGAAGCTAAATCCGCGGTATATTGGTCCTTTCGAAATCTTGGAGCGTGTTGGACCGGTTGCTTATCGTTTAGATTCTCCTCCTCAATTGAGCTCCGTTCATCCTACTTTCCATGTATCCAACTTAAAAAAGTGCCTTGCCGAGCCCGATATCGTTATCCCTCTCGAGGAGCTTACCATTGATGACAAACTTCATTTCGTGGAGGAACCGGTTGAAATTGTGGACACCTCCATCAAAACATTAAAACAAATCCGAATTCCAATTGTCAAGGTCCGTTGGAATGCCAAAGGGGACCCGAGTTTACTTGGGAAAGACAAGATCAAATGCAAAGGAAGTACCCTCATCTACTCGCGGATGAAAAAAAAGGAAGGTCTTAAGGAAGAAACAACGACTACTACGCCTACTTAAATTTCAGGACGAAATTTCTTTTAAGGAGTAGGTAATGTAACATCCCGCCTTTTTCCGTTAGACTATTTTAAAGTCCGTTATATATTTATAACACTTTCCGTTAATACGCGTTTTAAATTATCTCGTTTAGGTAATTCACGCACCCGAATGAAACTTGAGGGACTAGACTTGCCAAAGGACCAAAGATGTTACTAGGTCAAAGAGTCAAACCTTTTCTCATCCATTCATTTCATCTCTTTCTCTTTACTACTTCAACTTTTTCTCTCAAAATCAAAATCAAAGAATCATCATCCAAATTCGATCTAGCAAGTGTTTTACAAAACAAATTACATATTTGGAATCCTTGCATCTTCCTCTTCGATTCCATACCGATTTCATTACATTTGGGTAACTTTCTAAAATTACTAGATTTTGTGTTCTTGATGTTTTTAACTTATAGAAGTGTTAATTAGTGTCTATGGCTCAAGTCTAACATGAATATATGATTTATATGCTCGATCTTGTTGTTTTGAAGTAACTAGCATGAACTTAAATTTTGGTGTGTTGTTCTTGAGATTTTATTGCTTAAAAGTTGTTAGATGTTAAAAGTTCATGTTTTAATTGTGTTACTAGTATTACTAGCTTCAATTTGATATGTAGGTTGTTTTAGAAAACTTCATAAACTTGATTATTGATTTTGGTGATGTTGGTTAGGGTTTGGAAGAACTAAATATGAACATTTGATGCATTGAATGCCATGAATTGTTGTTGGTAAGTATTTAGTTGAATTGTATGCTTGATTACCTACGAAACGGCGTATTATATGTAGGTAGTAAGTTCCCGAACCACCAAACCGCATTTATGAACTAGAATGTAATAAATGTTGAGCATTCAATGTAATTTTGGTTGTTGTAAGTGGTAAATTGATTGATGGAATGTGTTTAGTTGTTTTCCTTGTCAAAATACCTTTCTGATGATATAAGAAACATGTTTTAAGTGTTTTCGGATCATAAATTGTGTTTGGTTGAGTTTTGGTTCGTGCACTTGTGTGTTTTCAGCATGGCAGACCTGCATACTGATCTGGACTCCGTCCAGATTTTTGGACGCCGTTCAGTCCTTCAATGCTGGACGCTGTCCAGCAAAGCAAATCTGGACGCCGTCCAGATGCACTGCTAGTGACTGTTTTGGTTGGTCATTTTACGAAAAATGTTTGCTATGCTATGGACCTCCGATTCAAATGTAAATTGTTCTAACATGCTCATATATGATTAAAAACCTCAGAAAAATAGTTCGAGACCCGACCCGAACGTGTTGACTTTTTCGTTGACTTTGACCCGACCAAAGTTGACTTTTAATCAAACTTAACCAAATGTTTGTGCAATCGTTCTAACATGCTTTTATACTTGTATCTTTCATGAAACATGACAATTTGACTCACTTGCTATAGTAACGAGCCATAGGACTAATTGAACACTTTGACCGACCGTGTTTACCGATATTGATACAAACCTATTTGTTTAGGTCAAGATTAGCATTCGTTCTTGCACACGTTTACTTGTTGAAGTACTTTTACATACGTGCACTCAAGGTGAGATCATAGTCCCACTTTTACTCTTTTGAACTTACATTTGGGATGAGAAAACATAAACGTTTCTTTTTACTAAGTGAACATAAGTACAAGAAAAAAAACATTCTACATACGAGTTTAGAACAAAATCGTCAATTCGATTATCATTAGTTACACTTGCCGGGTGTAAGCGAGAACTTATGTTGTATGGATCCATATGGGTTTGACAAACCCTCATTCAGATGGTTCGCTACCGTCTACGAATGAAATATATTTTCGAGAAACAGTGTATGTTCTAACACTATTGTGATGGGATTCTATGGAAGGAATGTTAAGCCTTGATAATTGGGTGCTCGTGAATATTAACTTTTAGAATGTATTACTATTATATGAATGTTGCAAATCTTGTGGTTCAACTTACCTTTTACTCACTTACTTACTTAAACCTATGATTTCACCAACGTTTTCGTTGACAGATTTCTATGTTTTTCTCAGGTCCTTGAACATTTTGGGATACATGCTTCCGCTCATTATTTTTGATACTTTCTTGGATGTCGAGTATACATGCATACGTGGACCGTCTTTGACTTTATCTAAAATTGTGTCGCATAGGTTTCAATTGTACTTATAACTTAGTAACGTAACTTTTGGTTGAACAATTCTTGTAAACTTTGAAACACTCTTACTTTTGAAATGAATGCGCTGAAATGTCCCGTTCTTATTGATTAAAAACGTTCCATATTAATTGATTTCGTTGCGAGGTTTTGACCTCTATATGAGACGTTTTTCAAAGACTGCATTCATTTTAAAATAAACCATAACCTTTATTTCATCAATAAAGGTTTAAAAAGCTTTACGTAGATTATCAAATAATGATAATCTAAAATATCATGTTTACACACAACTATTACATAATGGTTTACAATACAAATATGTTACAACGAAATAAGTTTCTTGAATGCAGTTTTTACACAATATCATACAAGCATGGACTCCAAATTTTGTCCTTATTTAAGTATGCGACAGCGGAAGCTCTTAATAATCACCTGAGAAAAAACATGCTTAAAACGTCAACAAAAATGTTGGTGAGTTATAGGTTTAACCTATATATATCAAATCGTAACAATAGACCACAAAATTTCATATTTCAATATACATCCCATACATAGAGATAAAAATCATTCATATGGTGAACACCTGGTAATCGACATTAACAAAATGCATATATAAGAATATCCCCATCATTCCGGGACACCCTTCGGATATGATATAAATTTCGAAGTACTAAAGCATCCGGTACTTTGGATGGGGTTTGTTAGGCCCAATAGATCTATCTTTAGGATTCGCGTCAATTAGAGTGTCTGTTCCCTAATTCTTAGATTACCAGACTTAATAAAAAGGGGCATATTCGATTCCGATAATTCAACCATAGAATGTAGTTTCACGTACTTGTGTCTATTTTGTAAATCATTTATAAAACCTGCATGTATTCTCATCCCAAAAATATTAGATTTTAAAAGTGGGACTATAACTCACTTTCACAGATTTTTACTTCGTCGGGAAGTAAGACTTGGCCACTAGTTGATTCACGAACCTATAACAATATATACATATATATCAAAGTATGTTCAAAATATATTTACAACACTTTTAATATATTTTGATGTTTTAAGTTTATTAAGTCAGCTGTCCTCGTTAGTAACCTACAACTAGTTGTCCACAGTTAGATGTACAGAAATAAATCGATAAATATTATCTTGAATCAATCCACGACCCAGTGTATACGTATCTCAGTATTGATCACAACTCAAACTATATATATTTTGGAATCAACCTCAACCCTGTATAGCTAACTCCAACATTCACATATAGAGTGTCTATGGTTGTTCCGAAATATATATAGATGTGTCGACATGATAGGTCGAAACATTGTATACGTGTCTATGGTATCTCAAGATTACATAATATACAATACAAGTTGATTAAGTTATGGTTGGAATAGATTTGTTACCAATTTTTACGTAGCTAAAATGAGAAAAATTATCCAATCTTGTTTTACCCATAACTTCTTCATTTTAAATCCGTTTTGAGTGAATCAAATTGCTATGGTTTCATATTGAACTCTATTTTATGAATCTAAACATAAAAAGTATAGGTTTATAGTCAGAAAAATAAGTTACAAGTCATTTTTGTAAAGGTAGTCATTTCAGTCGAAAAAACGACGTCTAGATGACCATTTTAGAAAACATACTTCCACTTTGAGTTTAACCATAATTTTTGAATATAGTTTCATGTTCATAATAAAAATCATTTTCTCAGAATAACAACTTTTAAATCAAAGTTTATCATAGTTTTTAATTAACTAACCCAAAACAGCCCGCGGTGTTACTACGACGGCGTAAATCCGGTTTTACGGTGTTTTTCATGTTTCCAGGTTTTAAATCATTAAGTTAGCATATCATATAGATATAGAACATGTGTTTAGTTGATTTTAAAAGTCAAGTTAGAAGGATTAACTTTTATTTGCGAACAAGTTTAGAATTAACTAAACTATGTTCTAGTGATTACAAGTTTAAACCTTCGAATAAGATAGCTTTATATGTATGAATCGAATGATGTTATGAACATCATTACTACCTCAAGTTCCTTGGATAAACCTACTGGAAATGAGAAAAATAGATCTAGCTTCAAAGGATCCTTGGATGGCTTGAAAGTTCTTGAAGCAGAATCATGACACGAAAACAATTTCAAGTAAGATTTCCACTCGAAATAAGATTGTTATAGTTATAGAAATTGAATTAAAGTTTGAATATGATTATTACCTTGTATTAGAAAGATAACCTACTGTAAGTAACAAAGGTTTCTTGATCTTGGATGATTACTTGGAATGGATTTAGAAAACTTGGAAGTAAACTTGCAATCTTGGAAGTATTCTTGATTTTATGAAATTAGAACTTTTGGAATTTATGAAGAACACTTAGAACATGAAGATAGAACTTGAGAGAGATCAATTAGCTGAATAAAATTGAAGAATAAATGTGTTTATAGGTGTTTTTGGTCGTTGGTGTATGGATTAGATATAAAGGATATGTAATTTTGTTTTCATGTAAATAAGTCATGAATGATTACTCATATTTTTGTAATTTTATGAGATATTTCATGCTAGTTGCCAAATGATGGTTCCCACATGTGTTAGGTAACTCACATGGGCTTCTAAGAGCTGATCATTGGAGTGTATATATCAATAGTACATACATCTAAAAGCTGTGTATTGTACGAGTACAAATACGGGTGCATACGAGTAGAATTGTTGATGAAACTGAACGAGGATGTAATTTTAAGCATTTTTGTTAAGTAGAAGTATTTTTATAAGTGTCTTGAAGTCTTTCAAAAGTGTATGAATACATATTAAAACACTACATGTATATACATTTTAACTGAGTCGTTAAGTCATCGTTAGTCGTTACATGTAAATGTTGTTTTGAAACCTTTAGGTTAACGATCTTGTTGAATGTTGTTAACCCATTGTTTATTATAACAAATGAGATGTTAAATTGTTATATTATCATGATATTATGATATATAATATATCTTAGTATGATATATATACAGTTAAATGTTGTTACAACGATAATCGTTACATATATGTCTCGTTTCGAAATCATTAAGTTAGTAGTCTTATTTTTACATATGTATTTCATTGTTAATACACTTAATAATATATTTAATTATCATTTAACATAATTAACCAAGTGTATCAATATCTTAATATGATTCATATGTACCTAGTAAGACGTTGTTATAACGATAATCGTTATATATATCGTTTTCGAGTTTCTTAAATTAATAGTCTCATTTTTATGTATATAACTCATTGTTAAAATACCTAATGAGATACATACTTATAATAAAATCATGTTAACTATATATATAACCATATATATGTCATCGTATAGTTTTTACAAGTTTTAACGTTCGTGAATCACCGGTCAACTTGGGTGGTCAATTGTCTATATGAAACCTATTTCAATTAATCAAGTCTTAACAAGTTTGATTGCTTAACATGTTGAAAACACTTAATCATGTAAATAACAATTTCATTTAATATATATATAAACATGGAAAAGTTCGGGTCACTACAGTACCTACCCGTTAAATAAATTTCGTCGCGAAATTTTAAGCAGTTGGAGGTGTTGACGTATCTTCTGGAAATAAAAGCGGGTATTTCTTCTTCATCTGATCTTCTCATTCCCAGGTGAACTTGGGTCCTCTATGAGCATTCCATCGAACCTTAACAATTGGTATCTTGTTTTGCTTAAGTCTTTTAACCTCACGATCCATTATTTCGACAGGTTCTTCGATAAATTGAAGTTTTTCGTTGATTTGGATTTCATCTAACGGAATAGTGAGATCTTCTTTGGTAAATCATTTCTTCAAATTCGAGATGTGGAAAGTGTTATGTACAGCCGCGAGTTGTTGAGGTAGCTCCAGTTGGTAAGCTACTGGTCCGACACGATCTATAATCTTGAATGGTCCAATGTACCTTGGATTTAGTTTCCCCCGTTTACCAAATCGAACAACGCCTTTCCAAGGTGCAACTTTAAGCATGACCATCTCTCTAATTTCAAATTCTATATCTTTTCTTTTAATGTCAGCGTAGCTCTTTTGTCGACTTTGGGCGGTTTTCAATCTTTGTGGTTTTGGATGATTTTCTAGGTAGTTTCTTGTATTATCTCCGGACCCGTAATATGTCTATCCCCCAATTCACTCCAACAAATCGGAGACCTGCACTTTCTATCATAAAGTGCTTCAAACGGCGCCATCTCAATGCTTGAATGGTAGCTGTTGTTGTAGGAAAATTCTGCTAACGGTAGATGTCGATCCCAACTGTTTTCGAAATCAATAACACAAGCTCGTAGCATGTCTTCAAGCGTTTGTATCGTCCTTTCGCTCTGCCCATCAGTTTGTGGATGATAGGCAGTACTCATTTCTAGACGAGTTCCCAATGCTTGCTGTAATGTCTGCCAGAATCTTGAAATAAATCTGCCATCCCTATCAGAGATAATAGAGATTGGTATTCCATGTCTGGAGATGACTTCCTTCAAATACAGTCGTGCTAACTTCTCCATCTTGTCATCTTCTCTTATTGGCAGGAAGTGTGCTGACTTGGTGAGACGATCAACTATTACCCAAATAGTATCATAACCACTTGCAGTCCTTGGCAATTTAGTAATGAAATCCATGGTAATGTTTTCCCATTTCCATTCCGGGATTTCAGGTTGTTGTAGTAGACCTGATGGTTTCTGATGTTCAGCTTTGACCTTAGAACACGTCAAACATTCTCCTACATATTTAGCAATATCGGCTTTCATACCTGGCCACCAAAAATGTTTCTTAAGATCCTTGTACATCTTCCCCGTTCCAAGATGTATTGAGTATCTGGTTTTATGAGCTTCTCTAAGTACCATTTCTCTCATATCTCCAAATTTTGGTACCCAAATTCTTTCAGCCCTATACCGGGTTCCGTTTTCTCGAATATTAAGATGCTTCTCCGATCCTTTGGGTATTTCATCCTTTAAATTTCCCTCTTTTAAAACTCCTTGTTGCGCCTCCTTTATTTGAGTAGTAAGGTTAGTATGAATCATTATATTCATAGATTTTACTCGAATGGGTTCTCTGTCCTTTCTGCTCAAGGCGTCGGCTACCACATTTGCCTTCCTCGGGTGGTAACGAATCTCAAAGTCATAATCATTCAACAATTCAATCCACCTACGCTGCCTCATATTCAGTTGTTTCTGATTAAATATGTGTTGAAGACTTTTGTGGTCGGTATATATAATACTTTTGACCCCATATAAGTAGTGCCTCCAAGTCTTTAATGCAAAAACAACCGCGCCTAATTCCAAATCATGCGTCGTATAATTTTGCTCGTGAATCTTCAATTGTCTAGACGCATAAGCAATCACCTTCGTCCGTTGCATTAATACACAACCGAGACCTTGCTTTGATGCGTCACAATAAATCACAAAATTATTATTCCCTTCAGGCAATGACAATATAGGTGCCGTAGTTAGCTTTTTCTTCAATAATTGAAACGCCTTCTCTTGTTCATCCTTCCATTCAAATTTCTTCCCTTTATGCGTTAATGCAGTCAAGGGTTTTGCTATTCTGGAAAAGTCTTGGATGAACCTTCTGTAGTAACCAGCTAGTCCTAAAAACTGGCGTATGTGTTTCGGAGTTTTCGGGGTTTCCCACTTTTCAACAGTTTCTATCTTTGCTGGATCCACCTTAATACCTTTTTTGTTCACTATGTGACCGAGGAATTGAAGTTCTTCCAACCAAAATGCACACTTTGAAAATTTAGCGTACAATTCTTCCTTCCTCAATACTTCTAACACTTTTCTCAAATGTACACCGTGTTCTTGGTCATTCTTTGATTAAATAAGTATGTCATCAATGAAAACAATGACAAACTTGTCAAGGTATGGTCCACACACTCAGTTCATAAGGTCCATGAACACAGCTGGTGCATTAGTTAAACCAAACAGCATGACCATAAACTCGTAATGACCGTAACGTGTTCTGAAAGCAGTCTTTAGAATATCATCTTCTTTCACCCGCATTTGATGATACCCGGAACGTAAGTCAATCTTTGAATAAACAGACGAGCCTTGTAGTTGATCAAATAATTCGTCGATTCTCGGTAGTGGGTAGCGGTTCTTGATGGTAAGTTTGTTCAACTCTTGGTAGTCGATACACAACCTGAATGTACCATCTTTCTTCTTGACAAACAAAACTGGAGCTCCGCACGGTGATGTGCTTGGTCGAAAGAAACCACGCTCTAAAAGTTCTTGTAATTGGCTTTGCAGTTCTTTCTTCTCGCTGGGTGCGAGTCTGTAAGGAGCACGAGCTATTGGTGCAGCTCCTGGTACAAGATCTATTTGAAATTCAACAGATCGATGTGGGGGTAATCCCGGTAATTCTTTCGGAAATACATCGGGAGATTCTTTTGCGACGGGAACATCATTGATGCTCTTTTCTTCAGTTTGTACTTTCTCGACGTGTGCTAGAACAGCATAGCAACCTTTTCTTATTAGTTTTTGTGCCTTCAAATTACTAATAAGATGTAGCTTCGTGTTGCCCTTTTCTCCGTACACCATTAAGGGTTTTCCTTTTTCTCGTATAATGCGAATTGCATTTTTGTAACAAACGATCTCTGCTTTCACTTCTTTCAACCAGTCCATACCGATTATCACATCAAAACTCCCTAACTCTACTGGTATCAAGTCAATCTTAAATGTTTCGCTAACCAGTTTAATTTCTCGATTCCGACATATATTATCTGCTGAAATTAATTTACCATTTGCTAATTCGAGTAAAAATTTACTATCCAACGGCGTCAATGGACAACTTAATTTAGCACAAAAATCTCTACTCATATAGCTTCTATTCGCACCCGAATCAAATAAAACGTAAGAAGATTTATTGTCAACAAGAAACGTACCCGTAACAAGCTCCGGGTCTTCCTGTGCCTCTGCCGCATTAATATTGAAAACTCTTCCGCGGCCTTGTCCATTCGTGTTCTCCTGGTTCGGGCAATTTCTAATAATGTGGCCCGGTTTTCCACATTTATAACAAACTACATTGGCATAACTTGCTCCGACACTACTTGCTCCACCATTACTCGTTCCGACAAGATTTGTTCCTTTCGTTTTGTTAACCCCTGGTCCGTAGACCTCACACTTCGCCACGCTATGACCATTTCTTTTACACTTGTTGCAAAATTTGGTGCAGAACCCCGAGTGATACTTTTCACACCTTTGGCATAGCTGCTTCTGATTGTTGTTGTTGTTGCGATTGTTATTGTTGTTGGGACGATTGTTGTAGTTGCTGTTGTTGTTATTGTTGTTGTTGTTGTTGTTGTTGTTGTTGGGCCGTTTGTTGTAGTTGCGATTGATGTTGCGATTGTTGGGATAATTGTTGCGATTATTATCGTAATTGCTGTTGTTGTTGTATTGGTGATTCTTATCACCGTTTTCCTCCCACTTTCTTTTGACTTGCTTCACATTGGCCTCTTCAGCCGTCTGTTCTTTAATTCTTTCCTCAATCTGGTTCACTAGTTTGTGAGCCATTCTACATGCCTGTTGTATGGAGGCGGGCTCGTGTGAACTTATATCTTCTTGGATTCTTTTCGGTAATCCTTTCACAAACGCGTCAATCTTCTCTTCCTCATCTTCGAACGCTCCCGGACACAATAGGCACAATTCTGTGAATCGTCTTTCGTACGTGGTAATATAAAATCCTTGGGTGCGTAACCCTCTAAGTTCTGTCTTGAGCTTATTGACCTCGGTTCTGGGACGGTACTTCTCGTTCATCAAGTGCTTGAATGCTGACCACGATAGTACGTAAGCATCATCTTGTCCCACTTGCTCTAGATAGGTATTCCACCATGTTAACGCAGAACCTGTGAAGGTATGCGTTACGTACTTCACTTTGTCCTCTTCAGTATACTTACTTATGGCAAACACCGATTCGACCTTCTCGGTCCACCGTTTCAATCCGATCGGTCCTTCGGTTCCATCAAATTCCAAAGGTTTGCAGGCAGTGAATTCTTTGTAGGTGCATCCTACACGATTTCCTGTAATGCTAGATCCAAGGTTATTGTTGGTATGTAGCGCAGCCTGTACTGCGGCTATGTTTGAAGCTAGAAAAGTACGGAATTCCTCTTCATTCATATTCACGGTATGTCGAGTAGTCGGTGCCATTTCCTTCAAAATAGTCAAATGGAACAAGTTAATCATACAGAATATTAAGAGTAGTTAATAGTATTTCGTAGCATAATATGTACTCATTTATAAAAGCTTTTTCTTCATATTAGCGTTTTATAAGTTTAAATTCGGGTAGTACCTACCCGTTAAGTTCATACTTAGTAGCTAATATAAAATTCAACTACTACAATTCTATATGAAAAACTGATTATAATAATATTTCGCGTTCAAACTTTTATACAATATTTTACAAACTTACAATACCGCTTATTTTACATAAAGCATGAAATATAGCACACAATAACTTTGATACAAGATAGTTGTGAAGATAATTCTAGCTAGTACACAAGTCGTTCAGCAAAGGCAATAAAGACACGTAATTCATACGTCCAGAAACAAGTCATGCATTCTGGTTTTACTAGGACTACTTCCCATCCTTGGTCTTGCGGAACATAACCGTTATGGCCGTTGATAAGACAGCGTGTTGTAACGTTGTCAAAGGGACGAGGGTTACGTAATGACCAACAGTCTCGTAATAACCTAAAAACCTCATTTCTTACCCCAATTACCGACTCCGTCACTTGTGGGAACGTTTTGTTTAATAGCTGTAGCCCGATATTCTTTTTCTCACTTTGGTGAGAAGCGAACATTACTAACCCGTAAGCATAGCATGCTTCTTTTTGTTGCATGTTAGCCGCTTTTTCTAAATCATGAAGTCCTATATTCGGATACATTGATTCAAAATAATTTCTTAACCCGTTGCGTAAAATAGCATTTGGGTTCCCCGCAATATATGCGTCAAAGTAAACACATCGTAACTTATGGGTTTCCCAATGTGATATCCCCCATCTTTCAAACGAAAGTCACTTATAAACCAAGACATTCTTGGAACGTTCTTCGAATGTCTTACAAACTGATCTTGCCTTAAATAGTTGTGCCGAGGAATTCTGACCGACTCTAGACAAGATTTCATCAATCATGTCTCCGGGTAGGTCTCTTAAAATATTGGGTTGCCTATCCATTTTGTGTTTTTAAACTGTAAAATAGACAAGAGTTAGATTCATAAAAAGTTACTTATTAATACAAGCAATTTTTACATATATCATAAAGCATAAGCACACTATATTACATATATTACACCACACGAATACAACTATCTTAATCCGACTCGCTCGTTTCTTCTTCTTCGGTTTTGGTTCCTTTTGCCAAGTTTCTAGGGATATATGATGTTCCCCTAATACTAGCTGTCGTTTTCCACAACGGTTTAGAAAAACCTGGTGGTTTAGAGGTTCCCGAGTCATTGTTACAACTTAAGGGCTTCGGGGGTTGACGATACATATAAAGTTCATCGGGGTTGGAATTATATTTCTCTATTTTTATGCCCTTTCCCTTATTATTTTCTTTTGCCTTTTTAAATTCAGTTGGGGTAATTTCTATAACATCATCGGAATTCTCGTCGGAATCAGATTCATCGGAGAATTGGTAATCCTCCCAATATTCTGCTTCCTTGGAGGAAACACCATTGACCATAATTAACCTTGGTCGGTTGGTTGAGGATTTTCTTTTACTTAACCATTTTATTATTTCCCCCACCGGTTCTATTTCCTCCTCTGGTTCCTCCTCTTCCGGTTCTGATTCTTCTTTCGGTTCTGATTCTTCTTCCGGTTCTTCTTCGGGAACTTGCGAATCAGTCCAATATATATTCGACTCTTCGTTATTATTAGGTGAGTCAATGGGATTTGTGCTAGAGGTAGACATCTATCACACAATATCAAACATGTTAAGAGATTAATATATCACATAATATATACATGTTAATAATATATAGTTTCCAACAAAAATGTTAAGCAATCATTTTTAAAGAAAACACGGTCGAAGTCCAGACTCACTAATGCATCCTAACAAACTCGATAAGACACACTAATGCAAATTTCTGGTTCTCTAAGACCAACGCTCGGATACCAACTGAAATGTCCCGTTCTTATTGATTAAAAACGTTCCATATTAATTGATTTCGTTGCGAGGTTTTGACCTCTATATGAGACGTTTTTCAAAGACTGCATTCATTTTAAAATAAACCATAACCTTTATTTCATCAATAAAGGTTTAAAAAGCTTTACGTAGATTATCAATTAATGATAATCTAAAATATCATGTTTACACACAACTATTACATAATGGTTTACAATACAAATATGTTACAACGAAATAAGTTTCTTGAATGCAGTTTTTACACAATATCATACAAGCATGGACTCCAAATCTTGTCCTTATTTAAGTATGCGACAGCGGAAGCTCTTAATAATCACCTGAGAATAAACATGCTTAAAACGTCAACAAAAATGTTGGTGAGTTATAGGTTTAACCTATATATATCAAATCTTAACAATAGACCACAAGATTTCATATTTCAATATACATCCCATACATAGAGATAAAAATCATTCATATGGTGAACACCTGGTAACCAACATTAACAAGATGCATATATAAGAATATCCCCATCATTCCGGGATACCCTTCGGATATGATATAAATTTCGAAGTACTAAAGCATCCGGTACTTTGGATGGGGTTTGTTAGGCCCAATAGATCTATCTTTAGGATTCACGTCAATTAGGGTGTCTGTTCCCTAATTCTTAGATTACCAGACTTAATAAAAAGGGGCATATTCGATTCCGATAATTCAACCATAGAATGTAGTTTCACGTACTTGTGTCTATTTTGTAAATCATTTATAAAACCTGCATGTATTCTCATCCCAAAAATATTAGATTTTAAAAGTGGGACTATAACTCACTTTCACAGATTTTTACTTCGTCGGGAAGTAAGACTTGGCCACTGGTTGATTCACGAACCTATAACAATATATACATATATATCAAAGTATGTTCAAAATATATTTACAACACTTTTAATATATTTTGATGTTTTAAGTTTATTAAGTCAGCTGTCCTCGTTAGTAACCTACAACTAGTTGTCCACAGTTAGATGTACAGAAATAAATCGATAAATATTATCTTGAATCAATCCACGACCCAGTGTATACGTATCTCAGTATTGATCACAACTCAAACTATATATATTTTGGAATCAACCTCAACCCTGTATAGCTAACTCCAACATTCACATATAGAGTGTCTATGGTTGTTCCGAAATATATATAGATGTGTCGACATGATAGGTCGAAACATTGTATACGTGTCTATGGTATCTCAAGATTACATAATATACAATACAAGTTGATTAAGTTATGGTTGGAATAGACTTGTTACCAATTTTCACGTAGCTAAAATGAGAAAAATTATCCAATCTTGTTTTACCCATAACTTCTTCATTTTAAATCCGTTTTGAATGAATCAAATTGCTATGGTTTCATATTGAACTCTATTTTATGAATCTAAACATAAAAAGTATAGGTTTATAGTCGGAAAAGTAAGTTACAAGTCGTTTTTTTAAAGGTAGTCATTTCAGTCGAAAGAACGACGTCTAGATGACCATTTTAGAAAACATACTTCCACTTTGAGTTTAACTATAATTTTTGAATATAGTTTCATGTTCATAATAAAAATCATTTTCTCAGAATAGTAACTTTTAAATCAAAGTTTATCATAGTTTTTAATTAACTAACCCAAAACAGCCCGCGGTGTTACTACGACGGCGTAAATCCGGTTTTATGGTGTTTTTCGTGTTTCCAGGTTTTAAATCATTAAGTTAGCATATCATATAGATATAGAACATGTGTTTAGTTGATTTTAAAAGTCAAGTTAGAAGGATTAACTTTTATTTGTGAACAAGTTTAGAATTAACTAAACTATGCTCTAGTGATTACAAGTTTAAACCTTTGAATAAGATAGCTTTATATGTATGAATCGAATGATGTTATGAACATCATTACTTAATCAAGTTCCTTGGATAAACCTACTGGAAATGAGAAAAATAGATCTAGCTTCAAAGGATCCTTGGATGGCTTGAAAGTTCTTGAAGCAGAATCATGACACGAAAACAATTTCAAGTAAGATTTCCACTCGAAATAAGATTGTTATAGTTATAGAAATTGAATTAAAGTTTGAATATGATTATTACCTTGTATTATAAAGATAACCTACTATAAGTAACAAAGGTTTCTTGATCTTGGATGATTACTTGGAATGGATTTGGAAAACTTGGAAGTAAACTTGCGATCTTGGAAGTATTCTTGATTTTATGAAATTAGAACTTTTGGAATTTATGAAGAACACTTAGAATTTGAAGATAGAACTTGAGAGAGATCAATTAGATGAAGAAAATTGAAGAATGAAAGTGTTTGTAGGTGTTTTTGGTCGTTGGTGTATGGATTAGATATAAAGGATATGTAATTTTGTTTTCATGTAAATAAGTCATGAATGATTACTCATATTTTTGTAATTTTATGAGATATTTCATGCTAGTTGCCAAATTATGGTTCCCACATGTGTTAGGTAACTCACATGGGCTGCTAAGAGCTGATCATTGGAGTGTATATATCAATAGTACATACATCTAAAAGCTGTGTATTGTACGAGTACAAATACGGGTGCATACGAGTAGAATTGTTGATGAAACTGAACGAGGATGTAATTGTAAGCATTTTTGTTAAGTAGAAGTATTTTGATAAGTGTCTTGAAGTCTTTAAAAAGTGTATGAATACATATTAAAACACTACATGTATATACATTTTAACTGAGTCGTTAAGTCATCGTTAGTCGTTACATGTAAATGTTGTTTTGAAACCTTTAGGTTAACGATCTTGTTGAATGTTGTTAACCCATTGTTTATTATAACAAATGAGATGTTAAATTGTTATATTATCATGATATTATGATATATAATATATCTTAGTATGATATATATACAGTTAAATGTCGTTACAACGATAATCGTTACATATATGTCTCGTTTCGAAATCATTAAGTTAGTAGTCTTATTTTTACATATGTATTTCATTGTTAATACACTTAATAATATATTTACTTATCATTTATCATAATTAACCAAGTGTATCAATATCTTAATATGATTCATATGTACCTAGTAAGACGTTGTTATAACGATAATCGTTATATATATCGTTTTCGAGTTTCTTAAATTAATAGTCTCATTTTTATGTATATAACTCATTGTTAAAATACCTAATGAGATACATACTTATAATAAAATCATTTTAACTATATATATAACCATATATATGTCATCGTATATTTTTTACAAGTTTTAACGTTCGTGAATCACCGGTCAACTTGGGTGGTCAATTGTCTATATGAAACCTATTTCAATTAATCAAGTCTTAACAAGTTTGATTGCTTAACATGTTGGAAACACTTAATCATGTCAATAACAATTTCATTTAATATATATATAAACATGGAAAAGTTCGGGTCACTACATACGGGGCGTCATAATTTCGATTCCCGGAGCTCTAGTTATGCTTAAAATGGTGTTTTGTTGAGATTAAATTGTGAAAACGAATTGGTACAGGTATGGTCCGACTTTTTGATCTTCTTTGGAGTCTTTAGGGTGTACTAGTGTGTCAGGTCACTACATGCGACATATCTTTGGTCAAACGTTATTTTAAAGACTTATGACCACGTGACGAGACCTAAGTAGACGACGCAGTCAATGACGATTTTGTCGGGTCACTACAGCGTTTAGGGTTTGGGGTATATGCGTTTTTAGGGTTTAGGGTTCAGGGTTTAAGGTTTAGGTATAGGTTGGGTTTGGGGTATATATATATAGGGTTTAGGCCGGTACTTTAGGGTAGGGTTTAGGTGGGTATAAATGTTCACATGCTCACAACATACCTGCACGTACTATACGTACATACGAGAAATTATATATATCTAATATTTATATGGCTGGTTAGATAATATATATATATGTTTTTTAAATTTTTTTTGGTTAAATCTTAATTACTATCCGGCCATTAACATTTACATGTGAATTGAATCAAGTCGATCACGTGGTGTCACCAATTGAAATTAAATGGTTCTCGCAGTTTTCGCCATTAATTTAATTGTATGGTTCTTGTTTGAACTTTTAGCTAGGGATTGGGTTTATGGTTTAGTGTTTGGGGTTTAAGGTTTATGGTTTAATGACTAGGGTACGAAATTTGGGGTTTAGGTTTTGGGGTAGAGTTTATGGTTTAGGGTTTAAGTCGGGTTTAGGGTTTAGGATTTAGGGTGTACGGTTTTGGGTTTAGGGTTTAGGGTTTATAGGTTTATTGTGAATAGAGAGAGGGAGGAATTTCTCTACTCCAGCTTGTGAGTGCTTCACTTAGGGTAGAGAGATAATTTCTCTTTATTCTAGGATATGATATAGGTATAGTAGGATTGTCTACATCTCACCTCCCCCATACCTCACACATATGATATTGGCCGGGTTTATGGTTTAATGACTAGGGTACGTAATTTAGGGTTATGGGTTTGGGGTAGGGTTTATGGTTTAGGGTTTAAGTCGGGTTTAGGGTTTAGTGTGTAGGGTTTAGGGTGTAGGGTGTACGGTTTAGGGTTTAGGGTTTATAGGTTTATTGTGAATAGAGAGAGGGAGGAATTTCTCTACTCTAGCTAGCTTGTGAGTGTTTCACTCGGGGTAGAGAAATGATTTCTCTTTATTCTAGGATATGATAGAGGTAGGATTATCTACGTCTGACCTCCCCCATACCTCACACATGTGATATTGGGTATGTTTGTTTGTTTGTTGTTGGTTTAGTACTGTTTAGGGTTTAGGGTTTAGTGCCATCGACCCATCGTAATGATGATCGAGGATGAGCTTGCTTATCGGACGAACTTAATGCGATATGGTATATCACCTAACAAGCTATTCAAGCAGTTTAGAAGTTGATGGATGATATGATAAGACATATGAACTCAATCGATCATGCGATCTCAATTATAATATACCATTGATTGAAGCTGAGGTAGCGAACGCTCTAATTAAAGGCTTATCGGGTGTTCGATGATCTTAATAATGTTGATTCATATATTGATCTTAATGCACTGTACTTACGTTAAACAAATTAACATATATGATAAACGATGTTCAATTAGGATCAATATTATGATAGACGATGTTCATTTAGGTTAACAGCCAACATGAACTTGTAAATATGTTGGTGTTCTTTTGAAGATTAGTATTTCCTTTTATAAAAGATTTCGTATTATTTTTTTAATAAATTTAATATAAATTAATGACATCATCAAAGATGTTTTAAAATTTTTCTTTTTTCTTTTGAGTTATTTTTATGCTTAGAAAATGTTTATTTATAACATCATCATTTTAGAAATTTAATATTAAAAAATAAATAAATTAAATTAAATAAATAGATAGATACGTATTATTTATTTAAATTATACGGAGTATATGTAAGTAAATATGTAACTGGGTAGAGAAGTTATCCTCAATTAATTTTCACCAAAATTACCCTCTCAAACATTACCGCCAATATCACGGATTTCGGAGCCAAATTTTTAAGCTGATCCAAATGTTTTTATTCAAAAATTTTGGTAAATTCAAAAAATTCAGGGTTGATCCTGCCACACTAGTTTTGATCCATCCACACCAAAACAATATAAATTACCTATTTTACCCTTATAAATAGTATATTGACTAAATAGTAGTTTAAGTTTAAAATAGGAAGTTTGGATTAATTTGGTGTGGATGGATCAAATGCTAGTGTGTAAAGATCACCTCCCAAAAATTGAAGGCGCCAAATCAAATTGGGGTAGCTAAAAGGTTTCTGAACAACACACTTATCTCTTTCTTGACCAAAGAAACTCAAGCTATCTCTTTTTTCACCAAAGAACACAGTACAGGTATCTATCTTGTCTGTTATTAACGATTCTTTTAGATTGTTTATAACATTATTGCTAACTACTCCATATATAAAATTGTTTATAACTTTGTTGCGTTAAATGAATAGATGTTCTTCATATAAGAAGTTTTCTAATGAGAAAGTTGTCTTTAACAAATTTGGCCATGCTTTGATTAATTTTGCATTTAAAATATTCAACTAATCTGTAGAATTAACTTCCAATAACAAGCATTTTAAATAAAAACAACCATAAACTTGAATTAACTTCCAAGCAATCTTAAATCTTTTTGAGCATAAGACAATGAAAAGATGCAACTCCGTATTATGTGTGGATTATGGACCATCCAAAATGCGTATTATGCTTGCTTTATTAATTTTTATTTCCATGTAGCTAAAAAGTTTATAAATATACAAGTATTTTATGTTAAATGATTACATGTTATTCATATAATTGATGAGTACGTATTGTTCATTACATTCTTTTAGATTATGTCAATGGAAGGAAACAAGAACTCTTGCCAGCTTAGATCCGATAAACAGGTTGAGGCTACTGTGACTCAAACCACCAAGAAAAGTAAAAGCAAACAGTTCCTTGCTCCCAATATAATGAGAAAAGTGAGTTTAACAAATAAAAGAGTTTATGTTACTCCTGATAACTCTAAAGGGTTATACGCAAAATCCAAGGGCCAAACAAGTGATACGAGGCCGAGGGTTAAAAAAAAGTAAAGCTCCAGATGGAATAAGAGTCAGTCACGGTGAGTTCATATTAACTATTTCATTACTATGTACACATATCATGTATTATTTATGAAGGTATTAGCAGGGTTGTGGATGTATGGAATTTAGATGTGTTTGGTGATAAATTTCACATTAAACCTTGATCTAGGGTGTATTAGTTGTTTTTGCTGTATCGGGCTTGTTTTTTTTTTATGTTTCTGTTGGGTTTAGGCAATCTTCAGCCCATTTATTATGCTTGTTGGGCTTAGCCCATTATACTTAGCTAGGGTATTTGGCTATAAATGGCCTCTCTTCATGTACTGATAATTCATTCACAATATATAATAATACATGTATTGATTACATTACTTAACACAGACAATCCTGAAGATCAAAATTTAGAGGGAAAGTTGGTGTCTAGACACAAAAAAGTTAGACACGAAGAAGCTAGAAGTCTTAGAGATGAAGAAACGGATACGGAGCCTAGGCCTGAGTATGAAGCCAACAATGATATTTATGATGGTTACGTATATGGAAATGAATATTATGATGATTTTGAAGACCACCAATGAGAAACCACCCAACTGTGACGACTCGGAAATTTCCGACCAAATTTAAATTTAATCTTAATATGATTTCGATACGATAAGCAAGGTCTGTTATCTCGAGTTTCAAAATTTTGAACTGTCTTATTATATTAAAACTGACCTTCGACCATTTTTGACGATTCACGAACTATTGTGTGTAAATAAATATGGGAATAAACAAATATATATATATATATATATATATATATATATATATATATATATAAATATAAATCTAAGTGTATATATAATGTTTTGAATTGACACAATACACTTTAATCAATTTGAAATTAAGAATGTAAAATAATAAATAAAATAATTAAGTGTGAACTTAAAATGAATCTATATATAAATATATATGATTTCTATGTATAATAATTATTATTTTGTATTATAAATATAAAATCTATAAATAATAAATATTCAATAAAAATTATTATGTTAAATGTAATTTCAAGATAAAATATAACCGTTATACAAATAAGATTATTATTATTATTATTGGTATTATTATCACTAGTAATTAAAATTACTAAAATTATCATATTGTTAAATATTAATGTTATCATATAATTAGTTATCATTTATTATCAATAATATTGTTACTAATAATATTTTTATTAGTATTATTAAAATTAATAGTATTAATACAATTATATTAGTTAATTATCAAGAATAAGAAAGTAGATATATATAGGAACACAGATTATAAAATACAGATATATATATATATATAGGTGTATAAATACATATACATATATAAAATACAGCATTATATATATATGATAACCTGTACAGATATAAATATATATATATATATATATATATATATATATATATATATATATATATATATATATATATATATATATATATATATACGGATATTATATTTTTTTTTACATAATGAATAAAATAACATACGTATGTTTAATATCAACCGTGTTTCAACTATTGCTGATTTGGTTATCTGCCTAAACCATTATACGAATCAGAATGTAAACACCAAGATAAATCCAAAATCAGTTATCTATTATTATCAGATTTCACTCTTTATATTTTTTTATTTATTTTTGTACTGAACGAAAGCAATGCTTGTCGACCACAACTCTCTATAAGACAAACGAATTAATCTGTGTGCTGAGGAGAATCATTCACCACGATATTCAATTATATCTGAAAAATAAAATTTAAAACAGAAAAATAAAACTCTCTATGGTAACTTTTTATCAATAACTCGATTACGAATCATATTTCAAAATCTAATATTGCAGGGTTGTTAGAAATCTTTTACTTAAACTACCTGCAAAGTTTCATAGTCCAATTCACTCTATTGAGTTTAAATTTGTGAGTCAAAGTTTTTAGTTTAAAAAAGTCAAACAATTTTCTTCCTTTAAATTCGAATTCTGTGTTATGAATTAGGTGAAATTGAGGATTGAGAAAGATTATAGGAAAGTTTTAAAAACTATTTCGTGAAGAAATCGTAGGCTAAAACGTCCTTTAATTCAAAATCTAGGTATGAGTTTCATTGTGTTCATCGACGAGCAAATGTATCTGCTGCTGTCTTTATTTATTTATTTTTTCTTTACTGTTAATCCCAACCAACCACAAGAAATGTTTGTAGATTTTTGGAAAGTCCTAATTTGATTTGTAACTCACTGTTATGATTTTGGTAAATTTAATTGATGGTATATACGAAGAAGAAGAAGATATAAGATTCGATAGTTTCGGTTAAATAAATTAGTCTACGGTTTTAAAACAAAAAAAATAAGGGACGGAGGAATGGTTTGGATTGTTACGGGTTTGCGAGAGGTTATAGGTTCGAGCCTTGTCAGTGGCAAAAGTTTTATTTTGAAAGCTTACATTGAGGTGGTCATTTTTTTTTATTTCCTTATCATTTTATTTATTTTTATTATGATAATTAATTATTATTATTATTATTAAGATTAGTTAATATTATTAATGAAGTAATTATTAATATGATTTATGGTATTATCATAATTATTACTAGTGTTATCATCTAAAAACTATTATTATTATTATTATTATTATCATTATTAGTATTATTATTATTAATGATATTGTTATTATTAATTATTGTTATTATAATTATCGTTGGTATTACAAGTATTATAAAGGTTATTATTATTATTATTACTGTTAAAATATGTATTAGTTATCATTTATTATTAGTATTAAGGTTATAGTCACATTTAAGAAAAATATTATTATTATGATTATTATTAATAATTATTATTAATAATTAATTATTACTCTTATTATTATGATTAGGATTACGAAGCTTTAGTTATTAGTTTACAAATTAAACATGAAGATTTTGATTGGGATTAACATAAGTATTGTTATTAATATTATCATTAGTAATGAAATTGCTATAATGGTTATTATTACGAAGTATTATGTATTACTATAAAAATTATTATTTTCATTATCATTATTAATAAACTTTTTATTTTAATAAAAACTACCGTTATTCTTTTAAAAATTATCATTTATATTATTATTTTTACTATTAACACTAGTATTATCATTATCATTATTTTAATCACTACTAAAAATAATTTAGTATTAATATAATTACTATTTTTAATAAACAAGTGATAAATAATATATATAAAAATATATTTAATACACATAACCTAACTACATTAATATTACTATATATAAAATGAAAGTATATATATATATATATATAATAAAACTTGTTAAATTATAAATTACATCACAAATAATGATACATATATTTGTTCGATTATAATTACGTATATTAATAAATATACAAATGATATAGGTTCGTGAATCCGAGGTCAACCCTACACTTGTTAAAGGACGTCATATGTATTTTTACTACAAAATACAGTATGTTGAGTTTCATTTGCCTTTTTACCCTTTATATTTTTGGGCTGAGAATACATGCGCAATTTTTATAAATGTTTTACGAAATAGACACAAGTAATCAAAACTACATTATATGGTTGAATGATCGAAGCCGAATATGCCCCTTTTTGCTTGGTAGCCTAAGAATTAGGGAACATCACTAATTTTGAGAATTAGTGCACGCCTAATTGACGCGAATCCTAAAGATAGATCTATTGGGCCTAACGAACCCCATCCAAAGTACCGGATCCTTTAGTACTTCGATGTTGTTTTTATCATGTCCTAAGGATTTCCCAAAATGATAGGGGATATTCTTATATGCATCTTGTTAATGTCGGTTACTAGGTGTTCAATCCATATGAATGATATTTTTGTCTCTATGCATGGGACGTATATTTATGAGAACTGGAAATGAAATTCTTGTGGTCTATTAAAATGATGGAAATGAATGTTTATGATAAACTAATGAACTCACCAACCTTTTGGTTAACACTTTAAAGCATGTTTATTCTCAGGTACGAAAGAAATCTTCCGCTGTGCATTTGCTCATTTTAGAGATATTACTTGGAGTCGTTCATGACATATTTCAAAAAGACGTTGCATTCGAGTCATTGAGTTCATCAAGATTATTATTAAGTCAATTATAGCTGAATATATTATGAAGTGGTAGGCATGCCATAAACTTTTGATGTAATGAAAGTTTGTCTTTTAAAAACGAATGCAATGTTTGTAAAATGTATTATATAGAGGTCAAATACCTCACGATGTAACCAACTATTATGAATCGTTTATAATTGGTATGGACTTCGTCCAGATGGATTATGATGGGTCTCTAAAGTTGGTATCAGAGCAGTGGTCTTAGCGAACCAGGTCTTGCATTAGTGTGTCTAACTGATAGTTGTTAGGATGCATTAGTGAGTCTGGACTTCGACCGTGTCTGCATGTCAAAAGTTTTGCTTATCATTTTTGTCGGAAATCATCTGCTTATCATCCTTAAGAAATTACCTGCTCATTATTCTTAGTCAAGACACGTTTTACTGAATTGACTGCATGAATAGTGTATAGACAAAAATTCAAATCTTAGCGTATCTGACAATTCATATCTTAGCGTATCTGTTACTGTAGACCTTGCCTGATATTTCTCGTAAGTTTCTCCGTAATTTAAGGGATCCTGGTACTATATATATATATATATATATATATATATATATATATATATATATATATATATATATATATATATATATATATATATATATATATATATATATATATATATATATATATATATATATATGTATGTATATGTATATTATGCATTGAGAATACATCCAACTATCAATTGTTGTCACTAAACTCTTCATATCAAAAATCTTTTCTGTGATCGCGTAAGATGGCCTCTACGAATCGACCATGTTCCTCTAACTCCGAAGACAGCGTGACAGGAGCACACCAACCAATCAACTACCGTGATTACTGGATAAAATGGGGGTTGGTTTGCGACATACTCACCCTATGGAGAAGGGAAGAAGGTACTCCATATCATGAACTGAATCTACCACCTAACCTTGTAGTACTCGACCCGCTCACCGGCGAACCTGTTCGTAACACCGTTTATACCCTTTTTGCAAGAATTTTTCGTCTTGAGGCTACCATTAACGGAACTAGAGAAGATATCTGACCTCTACCTCACACTGATAACCAACCAGGGTTAGTAGAAGAAGTTAAAGAACTCCGAGCTCGAGTGATAACTTTAGAGAGCACGGTACACAATTTGCAAGCACCAGCAGTATCACCAACACCAGTAACATTACCAGCCTCAGCACCAACATCACTAGTACCACCAACAACAACATCCACATCACCAGCTTCGACATCTCATTATGTACCTCGAGTATAATCATCGTTCTACATGACATTCTACATCATTTATCTTCATTCGACATAGCGATTATGTAATCTCTAATGTTTTAGAGATTATATATTCTTGTTCTAACGATAAATCAAATGAGTTTAATATCATATTGACTCATTAGATCCATGATTACATCTGAAGAAAATATATATGTGAAATGTCCCATTCATATTGATTATAAACGTTCCATATTAATTGATTTCGTTGCGAGGTTTTGACCTCTATATAAAATGTTTTTCAAAGACTGCATTCATTTTTAAAACAACCATAACCTTTATTTTATCAATAAAGGTTTCAAAAACATTACGTAGATTATCAAATAATGATAATCTAAAATATACTGTTTACATACGACCATTACATAATGGTTTACAATAGAAATATATTACATCAACATATGTTTCTTGAATGCAGTTTTTACACAATATCATACAAACAAGGACTCCAAATCTTGTCCTTATTTTAGTATGCAACAGCGGAAGCTCTTAGTATTCACCTGAGAATAAACATGCTTTAAACGTCAACAAAAATGTTGGTGAGTTATAGGTTTAACCTATATATATCAAATCGTAACAATAGACCACAAGATTTCATATTTCAATACACATCCCATATATAGAGATAAAAATTATTCATATGGTGAACACCTGGTAACCGACATTAACAAGATGCGTATATAAGAATATCCCCATCATTCCGGGACACCCTTCGGATATGATATAAATTTCGAAGTACTAAAGCATCCGGTACTTTGGATGGGGTTTGTTAGGCCCAATAGATCTATCTTTAGGATTCGCATCAATTAGGGTGTCTGTTCCCTAATTCTTAGATTACCAGACTTAATAAAAAGGGGCATATTCGATTTCGATAATTCAACCATATAATGTAGTTTCACGTACTTGTGTCTATTTTGTAAATCATTTATAAAACCTGCATGTATTCTCATCCCAAAAATATTAGATTTTAAAAGTGGGACTATAACTCACTTTCACAGATACTTCCTTCCTCGGAAATAAGACTTGGCCACGGATCAATTCACGAACCTATACAAATATGTACATATATATCAAAGTATGATCAAAATATAATTACAACCATTTTTATTATGTTTTAAAGATTTGAGTGTATTAAGTCAGCTGTCCTCGTTAGTAACCTACAACTAGTTGTTCACAGTTAGATGTAAAGAAATAAATCGATATATAATATCTTGAATCAATCCACGACCCAGTGTATACACGTCTCAGGCTAGATCACAACTCAAAGTATATATATTTTTGGAATCAACCTCAACCCTGTATAGCTAACTCCAATATTACTGCATATAGAGTGTCTATGGTTATTCCAAATAATATATATACATGGGTCGATATGATATGTCAAAACATTTGCATACATGTCTATGGTATCCTAAGATTACATATTATATTAGAATACATGTATAATACAATATAAGTTAGCTAGGATATGATTTGTATAGATTTGTTAAACATTTCCCGTAGCTAAAAAGATCAAAAATATACAATCTTGTTTTACCCATAACTTCTTCATTTTAAATCCGTTTTGAGTGAATCAAATTGCGATGGTTTCATATTGAACTATAATTTAAGAATCCAAATAGAAAAAGTATAGGTTTATAGTCAGAAATTTAAGTTACATGTCAATTACTAAAGAGATAGTCATTTCCGTCGAAAGAACGACATCTTGATAACCATTTTGAAAAACATACTTTCACTTTGAGTTTAACCAAGATTTTTGGATATAGTTTCATGTTCATATGAAAAATCATTTTCCCAAAAGAACAACTTTTAAATCAAAGTTTATCATAGTTTTTAATTATCCAAACCAAAACAGCCCCCGGTTTCACTACGACGGCGTATATCCAATTTTATGGTGTTCATCGTGTTTCCAGGTTTTAAATCATTAAGTTAGCATATCATATAGATATATAATATGTGTTTAGTTGATTTTAAAAGTCAAGTTAGAAAGATTAACTTTTGTTTGCGAACAAGTTTAGAATTAACTAAACTATGTTCTAGTGATTACAAGTTTAAACCTTCGAATAAGATAGCTTTATATGTATGAATCGAATGATGTTATGAACATCATTACTACCTCAAGTTTTCTGGATAAAACTACTGGAAATGAGAAAAATGGATCTAGCTTCAAAGGATCCTTGAATGGCTTGAAAGTTCTTGAAGCAGAATCATGACACCAAAACAGTTCAAGTAAGATTTTCACTCGAAATAAGATTGTTATAGTTGTAGAAATTGAATCAAAGTTTGAATATGAATATTACCTTGAATTAGAAATATAACCTACTGTAAATAACAAAGGTTCCTTGATCTTAGATGATTACTTGGAATGGATTAGAAAGCTTGGAAGTAGACTTGCAAACTTGGAAGTATTCTTGATTTTTATGAAACTATACTTATGGAATTTATGAAGAACACTTAGAACTTGAAGATGGAACTTAAGAGAGATCAATTAGATGAAGAAAATTGAAGAATGAAAGTGTTTGTAGGTGTTTTTGGTCGTTGGTATATGGATTAGATATAAAGGATATGTAATTTTGTTTTCATGTAAATAAGTCATGAATGATTACTAATATTTTTGTAATTTTATGAGATATTTCATGCTAGTTGCCAAATGATGGTTCCCACATGTGTTAGGTAACTCACATGGGCTGCTAAGAGCTGATCATTGGAGTGTATATACCAATAGTACATACATCTAAAAGCTGTGTATTGTACGAGTACGAATACGGGTGCATACGAGTAGAATTGTTGATGAAACTGAACGAGGATGTAATTGTAAGCATTTTTGTTAAGCAGAAGTACTTTGATATGTGTCTAGAAGTCTTTCAAAAGTGTAAGGATACATATCAAAAAACAACATGTATATACATTCTAATGGAGTCGTTAAGTCTTCGTTAGTCGTTACATGCAAGTGTTGTTTTGAAACCTTTAAGTTAACGATCTTAATTAATGTTGTTAAACCATTGTTTATTATATCAAATGAGATGTTAAATTATTATATTATCATGGTATTATGGTGTATGAATATCTCTTAATATGATATATACATGAAAATATCGTTACAACGATAATAGTTACATATAAGTCTCGTTTCGTAATTCTCGAGTTAGTAGTGTTGTTTTTACATATGTAGTTCATTGTTAACACACTTAATGATATATTTAAATATCATTTTATCATGTTAAATATAGTGTATCAATATCTTAATATGATACATATGTATTTAGTAGACGTTATCATAATGATAATCGTTATATATATCATTTCGAGTTTCTTAACTTATTAATCTCATTTCTTATATATATCACACATTGTTAATATACTTAGTGAGATACTTACTCATCATAATCTCATGTCAACCATATATATATATATATGTCTATATATACGACAACATGTAGTTTTTACAAATTTGTAACGTTCGTGAATCGCCGGTCAACTTGGGTGATCAATTGTCTATATGAAACTTATTTCATTTAATCAAGTCTTAATAAGTTTGATTGCTTAACACATTAGAAACATTTAGTCATGTAAATATCAATCTCAATTAATATATATAAACATGGAAAAGTTCGGGTCACTACAGTACCTACCCGTTAAATAAATTTCGTCCCGAAATTTTAAGCTGTTGAAGGTGTTGACGAATCTTCTGGAAATAGATGCGGGTATTTCTTCTTCATCTGATCTTCACGCTCCTAGGTGAACTCGGGTCCTCAACGATCATTCCATCGAACCTTAACAATCGGTATCTTGTTTTGCTTAAGTCTCTTAACCTCACGATCCATTATTTCGACGGGTTCTTCAATGAATTGAAGTTTTTCATTGATTTGGATTTCGTCCAACGGAATATTGAGATCTTCTTTAGCAAAACATTTCTTTAAATTCGAGATGTGGAAAGTGTTATGTACAGCCGCAAGTTGTTGAGGTAGCTCCAGTTGGTAAGCTACTGGTCCGACACGATCTATAATCTTGAATGGTCCAATGTACCTTGGATTTAGTTTCCCCTGTTTACCAAATCGAACAACGCCTTTCCAAGGTGAAACCTTAAGCATGACCATTTCTCCAATTTCAAACTCTATATCTTTTCTTTTACTGTCTGCGTAGCTCTTTTGTCGGCTCTGGGCGGTTTTCAATCGTTGTTGAATTTGGATGATTTTCTCGGTAGTTTCTTGTATTATCTCCGGACCCGTAATCTGTCTATCCTCCACTTCATTCCAACAAATTGGAGACCTTCACTTTCTATCATAAAGGGTCTCGAACGGCGCCATCTCAATACTAGAATGATAACTGTTGTTGTAGGAAAATTCTGCTAACGGTAGGTGTCGATCCCAACTGTTTCCGAAATCAATAACACATGCTCGTAGCATGTCTTCAAGCATTTGTATCATCCTTTCACTCTGCCCATCAGTTTATGGATGATAGGCAGTACTCATGTCTAGACGAGTCCCCAATGCTTGTTGTAACGTCTGCCAGAACCTTGAAACAAATCTATCATCCCTATCAGAGATAATAGAGACGGGTATTCCATGTCTGGAGACAACCTCCTTCAAATACAATCGCGCCAACTTCTCCATTTTGTCATCTTCTCTCATTGGCAGGAAGTGTGCTGACTTGGTGAGATGATCAACTATTACCCAAATAGTATCATAACCACTTGCAGTCCTTGGCAATTTAGTAATGAAATCCATGGTAACGTTTTCCCATTTCCATTCCGGGATTTCAGGTTGTTGTAGTAGACCTGATGGTTTCTGATGTTCAGCTTTGACCTTAGAACACGTCAAACATTCTCCTACATATTTAGCAATATCGGCTTTCATACCCGGCCACCAAAAGTGTTTCTTGAAATCTTTATACATCTTCCCCGTTCTGGGATGTAATGAATATCTAGTTTTATGTGCTTCCTTAAGTACCATTTCTCTCACATCTCCAAACCTTGGTACCCAAATTCTTTCAGCCCTATATCGGGTTCCGTCTTCCCGAATATTAAGATGTTTCTCTGATCCTTTGGGTATCTCATTCTTCAACTTTTCTTCTTTTACAACCCCCTGTTGCACCTCCTTTATTTGAGTAGTAAGGTTAGTACGAATAATTATATTCATAGCTTTTACCCGTATAGGTTCTCTGTCCTTTCTACTCAAAGCGTCAGCTACCTCATTCGCCTTCCCCGGGTGGTATCGAATCTCAAAATCATAATCATTCAACAGTTCAATCCACCTGCGTTGTCTCATATTTAGTTGCTTCTGATTAAATATATGTTGGAGACTTTTGTGGTCGGTATATATAATACTTTTGACCCCATATAAATAATGCCTCCAAGTCTTTAATGCAAAAACAACATCACCCAATTCCAAATCGTGAGTCGTATAATTTTGCTCGTGAATCTTCAATTGTCTAGACACATAAGCAATCACCTTCGTTCGTTGTATTAATACACAACCGAGACCTTGCTTTGATGCATCACAATAAATCACAAAATCATCATTCCCTTCAGGCAATGACAATATAGGTGTCGTAGTTAGCTTTTACTTCAATAACTGAAACGCCTTCTCTTGTTCATCCTTCCATTCAAATTTCTTCCCTTTATGCGTTAATGCAGTCAAGGGTTTTGCTATTTTGGAGAAATCTTGGATGAATCTTCTGTAGTAACCAGCCAATCCCAAAAATTGACGTATATGCTTCGAAGTTTTTGGGGTTTCCCACTTTTCAATGGTTTCGATCTTTGCCGGGTCCACTTGGATACCTTCTTTGTTCACTATGTGACCGAGGAATTGAACTTCTTCCAATCAAAATGCACACTTTGAAAACTTAGCGTATAGTTTTTCTTTCCTCAATACTTCTAGCACTTTTCTCAAATGTTCTTCGTGCTCTTGATCATTCTTTGAGTAAATAAGTGTGTCATCGATGAAAACAATGACAAACTTGTCAAGATATGGCCCACACACTTGGTTCATATGGTCCATGAACACAGCTGGTGCGTTAGTCAATCCAAACGGCATAACCATAAACTCGTAATGACCATAACGCGTCCTAAAAGTAGTTTTTGGAATATCATCCTCCTTTACTAGCATTTGATGATATCCAGAACGTAAATCCATTTTCGAATAAACCGATGAGCCTTGTAGTTGATCAAATAAGTCGTCAATTCTCGGCAGTGGATAACGGTTTTTGATGGTAAGTTTATTCAACTCTCTGTAGTCAATACACAACCTAAATGTACCATCCTTCTTCTTGCCAAATAAAACAGGAGCTCCCCATGGTGATGTGCTTGGTCGAAAGAAACCACGTTCTAATAGTTCTTGCAGTTGGCTTTGCAGTTCTTTCATCTCGTTGGGTGCGAGTCTGTAAGGAGCACGGGCTATTGGTGCAGCTCCTGGTACAAGATCTATTTGAAATTCAACAGATCGATGTGGAGGTAGTCCCGGTAATTCTTTCGGAAATACATCGGGAAATTCTTTTACGACGGGAACATTATTGATGCTCTTTTCTTCAGTTTGTACTTTCTCGACGTGTGCTAGAACAGCATATCAACCTTTTCTTATTAGTTTTTGTGCCTTCAAATTACTAATAAGATGTAGCTTCGTGTTGCCCTTTTCACCGTACACCATTAAGGGTTCTCCTTCTTCTCGTACAATGCGAATTGCATTTTTGTAACATACGATCTCTGCTTTCATCTCCTTCAGCCAGTCCATGCCAACTATTACATCAAAACTCCCTAACTCTACTGGTATCAAATCAATCTTAAATATTTCGCTACCCAGTTTAATTTCTCGATTCCGGCATATATAATCTGGTGAAATTAATTTACCGTTTGCTAATTCGAGTAAAAATTTACTATCCAATGGCGTCAATGGACAACTTAATTTAGCACAAAAATCTCTACTCATATAGCTTCTATCCGCACCCGAATCAAATAAAACGTAAGCAGATTTATTGTCAATAAGAAACGTACCCGTAACAAGCTCCAGGTCTTCCTGTGCCTCTGCCGCATTAATATTGAAAACCCTTCCACGGCCTTGTCCATTCATGTTCTCCTGGTTCGGACAATTTCTAATAATGTGGCCCGGTTTTCCACATTTATAACAAACTACATTGCATAACTTGCTCTGACACTACTTGCTCCGCCATTACTCGTTCCGACACCATTTGTTCCTTTCGTTCTGTTAACCCCTGGTCCGTAGACCTCACACTTCGCCGTGCTATGACCATTTCTTTTACACTTGTTGCAAAATTTGGTGCAGAACCCCGAGTGATACTTTTCACACCTTTGGCATAGCTGCTTCTGATTGTTGTTGTTGTTGTTGTTGTTGTTGTTGTTGTTGTTGCGGTTGTTATTATTGTTTGGATGATTGTTGTAGTTGTTGTTGTTGTTGTTGTGCTGTTTGTTGTAGTTGCGATTGATGCTGCGATTGTTGGGATGGTTGTTGTTGTATTGGTGACTCTTATCACCGTTTTCCTCCCACTTTCTTTTGACTAGCTTCATGTTGGCCTCTTTGGCCGCCTGTTCTTTAATTCTTCCCTCAATCTGGTTCACTAGTTTGTGAGCCATTCTACATGCCTTTTGTATGGAGGCAGGCTCGTGTGAACTTATATCTTCTTGGATTCTCTCTGGTAACCCTTTCACAAACGCGTCAATCTTCTCTTTCTCATCTTCGAACGCTTTCGGACACAATAGGCACAATTCTGTGAATCATCTTTCGTACGAAGTAATATCGAATCCCTGTGTTTCTAACCCTCTAAGTTCTGACTTGAGCTTATTAACCTCGGTTCTGGGACGGTACTTCTCGTTCATCAAGTGCTTGAATGCTGACCACGGTAGCGCGTAAGCAGCATCTTGTCCCACTTGCTCTAGATAGGTATTCCACCATGTTAATGCAATACCTGTGAAGGTATGCGTAGCGTACTTCACTTTGTCTCCTTCAGCACACTTACTTATGGCAAACACCGATTCAACTTTCTCGTTCCACCGTTTCAATCCGATTGGTCCTTCGGTCCCATCAAATTCTGAAGGTTTGCAGGCAGTGAATTCCTTGTAGGAGCATCCTACACGATTTCTTGCGCCGTTAGCTGTATTGCTAGATTCAAAGTTATTGTAGGTATGTAGCGCGGCCTGTACTGCGGCTATGTTTGAAGCAAGAAAGGCACGAAATTCCTCTTCGCTCATATTCAAGGTGTGTCGAGTAGTCGGTGCCATTTCCTTCAAAATAGTCAAATGAAACAAGTTAATCATACAGAATATTAAGAGTAGTCAATAGTATCTCGTAGCATAATATGAACTCATTTATAAAAGCTTTTTCTTCATATTAGCGTTTTATAAGTTTAAATTCGGGTACTACCTACCCATTAAGTTCATACTTAGTAGCTAATATACAATTCAACTACCACAATTCCATATGAAAAACTGATTATAATAATATATCACATACAAATATTCTTCAAACTTACAACTTCGCTATATTACATATAACATGAAATATAGTACACTATGATACATGACAGTTTTGAAGATAAATCTAGTTAATACGCAAGTTGTTTAGCAAAGGAAATAAAGACACGTAATTCAAAAGTCCAGAAACAAGTCATGCATTCTGGTTTTACTAAGACGACTTCTCATCCTTGGTCTTGTGGAAAATAACCATTATGACCATTGGCTAGGCAACATGTTGTAATGTCGTTAAAAGGACGAGGGTTTCGTAATGTCCAACAGCCTCGTAATAATCTAAAAACCTTGTTTCTCACCCCAACTACTGAATCCGTCACTTGTGGAAAAGTTTTATTTAAAAGCTGCAATCCGATGTTCTTTTTCTCACTTTGGTAAGAAGCGAACATTACTAACCCGTAAGCATAACATGCTTCTTTATGTTGCATGTTAGAAGCTCTTTCTAATTCACGAAATCCTATGTTGGGATATGTTGAATCAAAATAGGTTCTTAACCCATAGCGTAAAATTGCATTTGGGTTCCCCGCATTTAAAGCTTTAAAGAAAACACGGCGTAACTTAAAGTCTCCCCAATATGATATACCCCACCTATCAAAGGAAAGCCTTTTATAAACTAAGGCATTTCTGGAAAGTCTTTCAAATGTTTGACAAGTTAATTTCGCCATAACTAAATGTGCTGATAAATTCTGACCGACTCTAGACAAGATTTCCTCAATCATATCCTCTGGTAGGTCTTCTAAAATATTTGGTTGTCTACCCTTGACGTCCATTTTGTTTTTATACTGTACAATAGACAAGGATTAGATTCGTAATAACAAACAATACAAGCAATTTTTACATAGAACATAAAAGTACAAGCACACTACAATACATTTATTACACAACATGCTCACACCGCTCTAATCTGAATCACTGGTTTCTTCTTCTTCGGACTTGGTTCTTTTTCCTAATTTTCTAGGGATATATGATGTTCCTCTAATACGAGCCGTCGTTTTCCACATTGGTTTAGAAAAACCTGGTGGTTTAGAGGTTCTCGGGTTATTGTCACGATATTGAAAATACGGGTGTTGACGGTACATATAAAGTTCATCGGGATCGGAATCAGATTTCTCTATTTTGATGCCTTTTCCCTTATTATTTTCTTTTGCCTCATTAAATTGGGTCGGGGTAATTTCTATAACATCATCGGAATCCTCATCAGGATCCGATTCATCGGAAAATTGGTAATTTTCCCAATATTTTGCTTCCTTAGCGAAAACACCATTGACCATTATTAACTTTGGTCCATTGGTTGAGGATTTTCTTTTATTTGACCGGTTTTCTGTGGTTCCTACTATTCCCCCCTCCGGAACCTCTTCTTCTTCCGGTTACTCTTTTTCCGGTCCCGTTTCCTCTTCTTCCGGTTCTTCGGGAACTTGTGAATCTTGCCAATATATATTCGATTCATCGTTATTATTAGGTGAGTCAATGGGATTTGTGCTAGAGGTAGACATCTATCACACAATATCAAACATGTTAAGAGATTAATATATCACATAATATTTACATGTTAATAATATATAGTTTCCAACAAAAATGTTAAGCAATCATTTTTAAAGAAAACACGGTCGAAGTCCAGACTCACTAATGCATCCTAAAAAACTCGATAAGACACACTAATGCAAATTTTCTGGTTCTCTAAGACCAACGCTCGGATACCAACTGAAATGTCCCGTTCATATTGATTATAAACGTTCCATATTAATTGATTTCGTTGAGAGGTTTTGACCTCTATATGAGACGTTTTTCAAAGATTGCATTCATTTTTAAAACAACCATAACCTTTATTTTATCAATAAAAGTTTCAAAAGCATTACGTAGATTATCAAATAATGATAATCTAAAATATATTGTTTACACATGACCATTACATAATGGTTTACAATAGAAATATATTACATTGACATATGTTTCTTGAATGCAATTTTTACACAATATCATACAAACATGGACTCCAAATCTTGTCCTTATTTTAGTATGCAATAGCGGAAGCTCTTAGTATTCACCTAAGAATAAACATGCTTTAAACGTCAACAAAAATGTTGGTGAGTTATAGGTTTAACCTATATATATCAAATCGTAACAATAGACCACAAGATTTCATATTTCAATACACATCCCATACATAGAGATAAAAATCATTCATATGGTGAACACCTGGTAACCGACATTAACAAGATGCATATATAAGAATATCCCCATCATTCCGGGACACCCTTCAGATATGATATAAATTTCGAAGTACTAAAACATCCGGTACTTTGGATGGGGTTTGTTAGGCCCAATAGATCTATCTTTAGGATTCGCATCAATTAGGGTGTCTGTTCCCTAATTCTTAGATTACCAGATTTAATAAAAAGGGGCATATTCGATTTCGATAATTCAACCATAGAATGTAGTTTCACGTACTTGTGTCTATTTTGTAAATCATTTATTAAACCTGCATGTATTCTCATCCCAAAAATATTATATTTTAAAAGTGGGACTATAACTCACTTTCACAGATATTTCCTTCCTCGGAAATCAGACTTGGCCACGGATCGATTCACAAACCTATAAAAATATGTACATATATATCAAAGTATGATCAAAATATAATTACAACCATTTTTATTATGTTTTAAAGATTTGAGTGTATTAAGTCAGCTGTCCTCGTTAGTAACCTACAACTAGTTGTCCACAGTTAGATGTACAGAAATAAATCGATATATAATATCTTGAATCAATCCACGACCCAGTGTATACACGTCTCAGGCTAGATCACAACTCAAAGTATATATATTTTTGGAATCCACCTCAACCCTGTATAGCTAACTCCAACATTACTGCATATAGAGTGTCTATGGTTGTTTCAAATAATATATATACATGGGTCGATATGATATGTCAAAACATTTGCATACGTGTCTATGGTATCCTAAGATTACATAATATATTAGAATACATGTATAATACAATATAAGTTAGCTAGGATATGATTTGTATAGATTTGTTAAACATTTCCCGTAGCTAAAAAGATCAAAAATATCCAATCTTGTTTTACCCATAACTTCTTCATTTTAAATCCGTTTTGAGTAATCAAATTGTGATGGTTTCATATTGAACTCTAATTTAAGAATCCAAACAGAAAAAGTATAGGTTTATTGTCGGAAATTTAAGTTACATGTCAATTACTAAAGAGGTAGTCATTTCCGTCAAAAGAACGACATCTTGATGACCATTTTGAAAAACATACTTTCACTTTGAGTTTAACCAATATTTTTGGATATAGTTTCATGTTCATATGAAAAATCATTTTCCCAGAAGAACAACTTTTAAATCAAAGTTTATCATTGTTTTTAATTATCCAAAACAGCCCCCGGTTTCACTACGACGGCGTATATCCGATTTTATGGTGTTCATCGTGTTTCCAGGTTTTAAATCATTAAGTTAGCATATCATATAGATATAGAACATGTGTTTAGTTGATTTTAAAAGTCAAGTTAGAAGGATTAACTTTTGTTTGTGAACAAGTTTAGAATTAACTAAACTATGTTCTAGTGATTACAAGTTTAAACCTTCGAATAAGATAGCTTTATATGTATGAATTGAATGATGTTATGAACATCATTACTACCTCAATTTTTCTGGATAAAACTACTTGAAATGAGAAAAATGGATCTAGCTTCAAAGGATCCTTGGATGGCTTGAAAGTTCTTGAAGCAGAATCATGACACCAAAACAGTTCAAGTAAGATTTTCACTCGAAATAAGATTGTTATAGTTGTAGAAATTGAATCAAAGTTTGAATATGAATATTACCTTGAATTAGAAAGATAACCTACTGTAAATAACAAAGGTTCCTTGATCTTATATGATTACTTGGAATGGATTAGAAAGCTTGGAAGTAGACTTGCAAACTTGGAAGTATTCTTGATTTTTATGAAACTACACTTATGGAATTTATGAAGAACACTTAGAACTTGAAGATGGAACTTGATAAAGATCAATTATATGAAGAAAATTAAAGAATGAAAGTGTTTGTAGGTGTTTTTGGTCGTTGGTATATGGATTAGATATAAAGGATATGTAATTTTGTTTTCATGTAAATAAGTCATGAATGATTACTAATATTTTTGTAATTTTATGAGATATTTCATGCTAGTTGCCAAATGATGGTTCTCACATGTGTTAGGTGACTCACATGGGCTGCTAAGAGCTGATCATTGTAGTGTATATACCAATAGTACATACATCTAAAAGCTGTGTATTGTACGAGTATGAATACGGGTGCATACGAGTAGAATTGTTGATGAAACTGAACGAGGATGTAATTGTAAGCATTTTTGTTAAGTAGAAGTACTTTAATATGTGTCTTGAAGTGTTTAAAAAGTGTAAGAATACATATCAAAACACAACATGTATATACATTCGAATGGAGTCGTTAAGTCTTCGTTAGTCCTTACATGCAAGTGTTGTTTTGAAACCTTTAAGTTAACGATCTCAATTAATGTTGTTAACCCAATGTTTATTATATCAAATGAGATGTTAAATTATTATATTATCATGATATTATGATGTATGAATATCTCTTAATATGATATATACATTAAAATATCATTGCAACGATAATCGTTACAAATAAGTCTCGTTTCGTAATTCTTGAGTTAGTAGTCTTGTTTTTACATATGTAGTTCATTGTTAACACACTTAATGATATATTTAAATATAATTTTATCATGTTAAATATAGTGTATCAATATCTTAATATGATACATATGTATTTAGTAGACGTTATCATAACGATAATCGTTATATTTATCATTTCGAGTTTCTTAACTTATTAATCTCATTTCTTATGTATATCACACATTGTTAATATACTTAGTGAGATACTTACACATCATAATCTCATGTCAACCATATATATATGTCTATATATACCACAACATGTAGTTTTTACAAATTTGTAACGTTCGTGAATCGCCGGTCAACTTGGGTGATCAATTGTCTATATGAAACTTATTTCATTTAATCAAGTCTTAACAAGTTTGATTGCTTAACACGTTGGAAACATTTAGTCATGTATATATCAATCTCAATTAATATATATAAACATGGAAAAGTTCGGGTCACTACAATATGTATATATGTTTTCATAAAGATGGTAATTAAAAATTCTTTGGTACAAACTTTTAATGGTGAAAATATTTTAATGGGTAGGTAATACCCGATGAATATTTAGATTTCACATTAGTAAGTTACACTGTACATTCTTCAAATCTGATTCAACAGTAATTTACTATCCTACTTACATCCACATATATACGAATCCGTTTACCACAGAATAACAATTTTGATTCAATTTCATATTTGGATTTTGACTCATCAGAATCCAACAAGTGGCATAATGAAGAAAATATTTGACAAAATAAAATTTGTTAGAAACAGACAAATTAACTATAAAAAAAAATTTGTTAAGAATCCACGCTAATTGCTCCTAGCTAACTGTTAATTCCGTATTACCTTTTATTTATCGCAATTTATTTATCGTAATTTATTTATAGCATTTCATTTATCACAATTTTTAAATTCTCACAATTTTATTTATTGTCATTTAATTTCTGTTATTTATTTTACGCACTTTAAATATCGGGACACGTATACAAGGTTTTGACATATCATATCGACGTATCTATATATATTATTTGGAATAACCATAGACACTCTATATGCAGTAATGTTGGAGTTAGCTATATAGGGTTGAGGTTGATTCTACAATAATATATATAGTTTGAGTTGTGATTGAGTTTGAGACATGTACACGGGTCACGATACGTATTAATTAATTCGAATATTATATATTAAAGTATATATGAATTATTGGACTGTTAAATGTGGACTATCGAATGTGGACTAATAATATTGGACAATTAAAATGAATTAAAATATTGATTATAACATATGAAACTAAGCATTTCTTCAAGTTTGCCACTTGATTTCATCTTAAACCTCATTTTTATCTTGACGATTACAATCCGCGTTCAAACTTTTCATGATTCTTGAAAACACCTCAATCGAGAGGATGATACAACCACACGATATCTACAAGAAGAAAATTTATACATATAGATATACACCTGAAAACACTCGGAACCTGAGTAAACGTTTAACACGTATCTGTGCTAACTCCTTTGGCGTTGTTATTACCGAAAATAACCTTGCGATCCCATTCCAAATTAGCCAATTTTATCACAGCTTCGGAAAATCAACTTCGACTTTCATTTGGATTAGCTTTATTATAACCTTGATATATAAGTTTGCCATTCATCATCGTTACCGGGGAACCGTTTATATTCCATCACAATAGCAGTAAACTTACCAGCAACTTCATTACTCATTGGCTTAAGTCTCTCCGAAGAACCATTATATTTGTTCGTTAAAACCTATTCATATACTCATCTACATCTTATAACGAGAATTTCTGTAACACCGGCCATATTTTATTTTTTTTAAACACAGCTTAAGACTTATTAATAAACACACTATAGGTCACGACATTACATCAATCTGAGTAATCAAGTTTAAGTTTACACAACGGTGTTACGTTATTACAAAACATGATTTAAACAAAAGTTCACATCAGAGTAGGGTTGTCAAACATGTCTTCTGCAACAGCACCCATCCCGACTAGCAGTACCTAAACCTGCAAGGGGAAAATATGTGAGGGATTAGCGCACCGCTAAGTGAATGGAATCTATCTAACAGATATAGCTTAAGCCACACATTAGCTATCTACTAACAACAACACCTGCTAACTACCATCTAGCATACAATAAGACAATACGAGGATCGGCGGCTTGTACGAGCACAACACTCTCAGCTGATCGGGCCCGAGTCTACCGATAGTCCCTGCTACTCAATTCACAGTATAGTTATCCAGATGCAGGGGGTGCATCGTTCACACTATACTCAATAATTAGTAGCCTATGGACCCAACCTCCCCTAGGCACGGTTGACCTCATACGGACTCTAACCTATCCTAGGCACGGTCTCGAGTCCCCAGTCTCCCTAGGCCCGACTGGTGCCATTCACACAGTGTACACATAATTCACATACAACATCAGGCATACGATATTATTCTATCATGGCAATTTCTGCATTATGCATGGTAAAAGAGTCAACCACAGTAGCATGATATGCTACTTAAACTCTATCCGGAGATAGACCCACTCACCAATTACCAGCAACTGCTCAGTTATTAATTCTGAGCTTCTTCCTTATCTTTATCTCCTGAGAACAGCAAAAACCAAGTTAGAATAGTGTTCCCATCAAGATTAGACACACTGACAGGGAATTATAGAAAATTACTAAAAAAATGTGTACGCTAAAAATTTCATGCTTAACACTTTATGCATTTTCAGAATTTACATCCTGAAAATCATAAAAACGCGCGGGCAGCGTAACGGCTATAATTCAACACTTAGTAAAATTTTCACTGTCTAAGACCATCGGTCGATGGTCCCATCCATCGGCCGATCGTCAACACACCATCGGGCGATGGTCTCCCCCAATCAGTCGATCGTCAAAATTACATCAGATGGTCAGAAATCATACACCATCGGTCGATGGTCTTGTCCACTGGCCAATTGTCCCTCACCATCGGTCGATGGTCAACGACCATCGGCCGAGGGTAGTTCATCAGCTGCAACAGCAGCAAAGTGACGGGTTTCAAGCCAAAATCACCAAATCTCGACTTTGGACACGTTTTTGACCTCAAAACTGGTTACATCTTTTACACTAAACATTTAGAAACATAAACCCACAACTTTCAAACACAAACAACATCAATTTCTACCAATTTGACACAAAACCCCATTTTCATAAAACTTGACTAAAACACCCATTTTGACACTGATTTGATCACGAAATTAAACAAACTTTACCTTGTTAGAATCACAACAACACAAGGAACGATTTGACACTAAAATCAAGTTTCAATTCGAGATCAAATGATTTAGGGTTGTTTGAGATGGTGAAGATGAGGTTAGGTGAAGGTGTGAGTGAGAGGAAGGTTCAGGAAACAAATGAGGGAAATTAGCTGCTCATACACTTAATTTGGGGTTAAAACCCCATACCCCACAACACATGGGTATTTACCAGTTATCTGATATCTTTCGCACAAGATTAGGTAACCCAAACGAGGTCCAAATAAAATAAACAAACCTGTTCTGGGACCCTTGTCACAAACTGGTCACAACACAATTATAATAAAACACTAATAAAATAATAAAATAATAAAAATAAAAACACTTAAGACTAAGCACAAACCCTAAGGGCAAAATAGGCAACTTACAACTAGCCCAGGTTTCAGTCTGTTACAAATCCACCCCCTTAAAGAGATTTCGTCCTCGGAATCTGGTCTTGGTCAAACAAACGAGGGTAACGAGTCTTCATCAACTCTTCTGTTTCCCACGTAAGATTAGAACCCAAACTGTGTTTCCACTCAATCAACACCATCGGTATCTCTTTATTTCTCAACTTAGTCACCTTTCGGTCAACTACACGGACCGGATCTTCTACTAATTTCTTATTCAAATCGACCCTTAAATCTTCTAAAGGAAGAAGTTGCGTTTCATCATCGACTTTACACTTACGAAGATAACACACGTTAAATGTATTATGAATACCGGCTAACTCTGGCGGAAGATCTAGCACCACAGTCTGATCATTCAACACTTCACTGATCAGAAATGGACCAATAAATCTCGGTGCTAACTTACCACGTTTACCGAATCTGATAACCCCTTTCCATGGCGAAACTTTTAGATACACTCGTTCACCCACACTAAAAGTTACCGGACGTCTACGTGGATCAGCATACATTTTCTGTCTATCTCTAGCGGCTTTCAACTTTTGTCGCGCGATTGCAACTTTTTCGGCTGTCATTTGAACAATTTCGGGACCTGCAAACTATTTCTCCCCGGCTTCTAACCAACAAGTCGGAGTTCTGCAACGATGACCATACAACATTTCATAGGGCGGCATCCCTATACTCGAATGATATGAATTATTATACGCGAATTCGACCAACGGTAAATGTGTATCCCACGAACCACCGTATTCTAACACACAAGCCCTTAACATATCCTCTAAAGTCTGTATCGTTCTTTCACTCTGACCGTCTGTCTGAGGATGATAAGCTGTACTTAAATTCACACGTGTACCCAGATTCTGTTGAAGACTATTCCAAAAGTTTGACACAAATCTGGAACTCACTTAACAAATCGGCTAACTCACTTAACGAAGATGTCTCAGGAGTAGCAAGAAAATGAGCACTTTTAGTTAGACGATCCACTATTACCCAAATCATATCACGTCTTTTCTGAGTTCGAGGTAATTTGGTCACAAAATCCATCATTATATGTTCCCATTTCCACTCTGGAATCTGTAACTAACGCAACGAACCATAAGGTTTCTGATGTTCTGCCTTCACCTGAGCACAAATATGACACTTTTCGACATATCGAGCGATATCTGTTTTCATTGTCAGCCACCAATACATTGTTTTCAAATCATTATACATCTTATTACTACCTGGATGTACTGTCAATCTGGATTTGTGAGCTTCTGTCATGATTAAATCTCTCAAATCTCCAAGCTTAGGCACCCAAACTCGATTGTTTAAAGTCTTTAGTCCACGTGAGTCATCAATTAAGTCTACTTTTCGATTGGTCATTTGTTCAGATTTAATATGTTCGTCCTCCAAAGCACAGGCCTGAATGGTTTTTAAGTTGTTAATCAAATCTGAAGTTATATTCAAACGAAGGAATTTCACATTTTCACTGGACCTTTTATTACTTAGCGCATCTGCAACCACATTTGCCTTACCCGGATGATATTTAATTTCACAATCATAATCTTTGATCAATTCTTGCCATCGTCTCTGATGCATATTCAATTCTTTCTGTGAGAAGATATATTGCAAACTCTTATGATCTGTACAAATAACACAATGGGTTCTATACAAATAGTGTCTCCATAGTTTCAAAGCAAACACTACTGCAGCCATTTCAAGATCATGCACTGGATAATTCTTCTCATGAACTTTTAACTGTCGCGAGGCGTAGGCGATTACTTTATCTCTTTGCATTAATACACAACCCAACCCAGCATATAATGCATCACAGTATACCACAAAGTTGTCTGAACCTTCTGGTAAAGCTAACACTGGTGCCTGACATAGTAGCTGTTTCAAAATCTGAAAAGCATTTTCCTGTTCATCAGTCCATCGAAAGGCTACATCTTTACGAGTCAACTTAGTCAATGGACCTGCTATTTTAGAAAAATCCTTGATAAACCTGCGATAATAACCAGCCAATCCCAGAAAACTCTTAATCTCAGTCGGAGTCTTCGGAGAATTCCAATTCATTACCGCTTCTATCTTTGTCGGATCAACTTTTATACCTTCGGCACAAATCACATGACCCAAAAACTGCACTTCACGTAACCAAAATTCACACTTTGAAAATTTTGCAAATAGTTGCTCACGTTTCAATAAGTTCAAAACCAATCTCAGATGTTCAGCATGTTCACTCTCTGTTTTCGAATACACCAATATATCGTCAATAAACATAATCACAAACTTATCTAAGAATGGACGACACACTCTATTCATTAGATCCATGAAGACTGCTGGCGCATTCGTCAACCCAAACGGCATGACAAGAAATTCATAATGACCATACCTTGTTCTGAACGCTATTTTCAGTATATCTGATTCAGCAACACAAACCTGATGATATCCGAATCGTAAGTCTATCTTAGAAAAGAATGAAGCACCCTATAACTGATCGAACAAATCATCTATTCGAGGTAACGGATACTTATTCTTCACTGTTCTTTTGTTCAATTCACGATAATCAATACACATGCGCATTGACCCATCTTTCTTTTTAACAAACAATACCGGAGCACCCCACAGTGAAGAACTCGGTCGGATAAACCCACGATCTAATAACTCTTGAATCTGTGACATCATTTCATGAATTTCAGATGGCGCTAATCGGTATGGAGCTTTTGCATCTGGAGTTGTTCCAGGAACCAACTCAATCTTATATTCGACTTCCCTGACCGGCAGCAGACCTAGTAACTCATCTGGGAACACTTCGGGAAATTTTGATACTATCGGAATATCGGCCACTGTTCTCTTTTCTTTCTTCGCATCAATTACATATGTAAGAAATGATTCACAGCCCTTTCCCAGCGACTTTTTCGTTTTCATCATGGTTATCAACGGAAAATTATACCCACCCCGCTCCCCTCGGGCCACAACATGGGTTCCATCGATCGAACGAAAGGTAATCATTTTCCTATCACACTTAATATTAGCCCTAAGCGAGCTCAACCAATCAATTCCTAATACTACAACAAAGCTAGAAATAGGTAACACTAAACAAGTCACCGGGAAAGACTTCCCTTCAATTTCTATACAAACCCCAGACACATATGTTGTGACGGGTGTGATCTTACCATCGGCTACTTCTACACTAACCGGCTTGGGTAACACAGTAACTGGTAATTTCAACTTAGTACAGAAATCTAGGGACATAAAACATCTATTAGCACCACAATCAAATAATACGCGAGCAGGTATTGAGTTGATTAGAAACATACTGGTGATCACTTCGTCGGTTGCCACGACATTCTCAACCGACATCTGAAAAGCTCTAGCCTCTGCTGTTGGAGGGTTCTTCCTCTTCTGCCCACTCGAGGCAGTTGACCCTCCGGCTGATGCCGAATGCGCCCCTGACCCTGCCCCAGAACTACCACTCTTCGACGGAAAACTAACTGCACGATGCCCTGGTTTATGACAACTTCAACACACACTATTCGGATACAGACATGCTGAAGACTCATGCCCAACCACACCACACTTTAAGCATCTTCTTGTAGCCTCAGAACACTGACCACTATGAGAAGATCGACATGTGTGACACCAATTCCCTTTACCTGATCCAGACCCAGAACTACTCTGACCACTTTTACCCTTCGATTTAAACCCACTAGACTTCTTGGATTTAGATCCTGATTGACCAGATACTTGCCCACCTTGTTGTAGCACATTACCAAACATTCTATTTCTGGCGGCCTGAACATCACTTTCTACCATCTTAGCCATCACAACCGCTTGAGACAACGATGTAGCTGTTCTAAGAAAAGTTCGGTACTCTGGAAAAATGATATTAACAAAATGCTGTATACGAGATGCTTCGTCTGGCACCCACTGTTGTACAAACCTCAGTTTATCCATATACTTCTCTACTACCTCGTCGATCGTCATTTGAGGTGTCATCTTCATTTCAAGAAACTCAGTCTTGATTCGGTTCATATCAAACGGATTACAATACTGTTCACACACCTTCCCATGAAACTGCTCCCATGTGATCATACTCACTTGTTCTTTCGGTATACTGGAAATCAAGGAATCCCACCAAATCATAGCCCTACCTTTCAACAGTCGACTAGCATATGTTACTTTCAGCTCGGGTTCACACTGACACGCTTCAAATACCCTTTCAATTTCTCACAACCAATTGAGAGTTACAGTCAGATCAGTACTTCCAGAGAACTCGGATGGTTTGCAATCACGAAAGTTCTTATAAGTACACCATTTGGGTGGTTGCATGTAAGGTTGATGAAACATTTGCATTTGGTACGGGTTCATCATCATGGGATTTTGGTAAGTAAAAGTGTTTTGCGGTGGCATATAGTATTGATTAGGTATTTGATTCTGAAACTGGTTCTGGTGCACATTGGGTATCGTTTGGGATTGTGCGGTTGGGAAACCAGGTGGTGTATCATCATTCCCAGAATGCCTCACTAATTCAAGCTCATTAATTTTGTCTTCAGCCTCTTTTAGCTTGCTTTCTAACTGAAGGATGTAACTATTCTGATCCTCATCTGACTCAACACCCTCTTCTGGTGCTCTGAATGTTCCGGGGTTGGATGGGCCAGTTGCGTTTCTATCAGCCATACCTGTGCTACAAAACAGCTCACACAAAAGCTTAGTGGATAACAGTTAGTTCAATCACAACTAACACACACATATATCCTATTTTCACTTAGCCCCCCACTCGTACAGACATGTTTGACTTGCCTCAGGGTTTGGGAACAAAATACGCGCACGTACTTGCTGCCAAACCATGCTCTGATACCAACTTGTAACACCGGCCATATTTTTTTTTTTTAAAACACAGTGGAAGACTTATTAATAAACACACTATAGGTCACGAAATTACATCAATCTGAGTAATTAAGTTTAAGTTTACACAACGGTGTTACGTTATTACAAAACATGATTTAAACAAAAGTCCATATCAGAGTAGGGTTGTCAAACATGTCTTCTGCAACAGCACCCATCCCAACTAGCAATACCTAAACCTGCAAGGGGAAAATATGTGGGGGATTAGCGCACCGCTAAGTGAATGGAATCTATCTAACAGATATAGCTTAAGCCACACAAAAGCTATCTACTAACAACAACACCTGCTAACTACCATCTAGCATACAATAAGACAATACGAGGATCGGCGGCTTGTACGAGCACACGACTCTCAGCTGATCGGGCCTGAGTCTACCGATAGTCCCTGCTACTCAATTCACAGTATAGTTATCCAGATGCAGGGGGTGCATCGTTCACACTATACTCAATAATTAGTATCCTATGGACCCATCCTCCCCTAGGCACGGTTGACCTCATACGGACTCTAACCTATCCTAGGCACGGTCTCGAGTCCCCAGTCTCCCTAGGCCCGACTGGTGCCATTCACACAATGTACACATAATTCACATACAACATCAGGCATACGATATTATTCTATCATGGCAATTTCTACATTATGCATGGTAAAAGAGTCAACCACAGTAGCATGATATGCTACTTAAACTCTATCCGGAGATAGACCCACTCACCAATTACCAGCAACTGCTCAGTTATAAATTCTGAGCTTCTTCCTTATCTTTATCTCCTGAGAACAGCAAAAACCAAGTTAGAATAGTGTTCCCATCAAGATTAGACACACTGACAGGGAATTATAGCAAATTACTAAAAAAATGTGTCCGCTAAAAATTTAATGTTAACACTTTATGCATTTTCAGAATTTACATCCTGAAAATCATAAAAACGCGCGGGCAGCGTAACGGCTATAATTCAACACTTAGTAAAATTTTCACTGTCTAAGACCATCGGTCGATGGTCCCATCCATCGGCCGATCGTCAACACACCATCGGGCGATGGTCTCCCCCAATCGGTCTATCGTCAAAATTACATCAGATGGTCAGAAATCATACACCATCGGTCGATGGTCTTGTCCACCGGCCGATTGTCCCTCACCATCGGTCGATGGTCAACGACCATCGGCCGAGGGTAGTTCATCAGCTGCAACAGCAGCAAAGTGACGGGTTTCAAGCCAAAATCACCAAATCTCGACTTTGGACACGTTTTTGACCTCAAAACTTGTTACATCTTTTACACTAAACATTTAGAAACATAAACCCACAACTTTCAAACACAAACAACATCAATTTCTACCAATTTGACACAAAACCCCATTTTCATAAAACTTGACTAAAACACCCATTTTGACACTGATTTGATCACGAAATTAAACAAACTTTACCTTGTTAGAATCACAACAACACAAGGAACGATTTGACACTAAAATCAAGCTTCAATTCGAGATCAAATGATTTAGGGTTGTTTGAGATGGTGAAGATGACTTTAGGTGAAGGTGTGAGTGAGAGGAAGGTTCAGGAAACAAATGAGGGAAATTAGCTGCTCATACACTTAATTTGGGGTTAAAACCCCATACCCCACAACACACGGGTATTTACCAGTTATCTGATATCTTTCGCACAAGATTAGGTAACCCAAACGAGGTCCAAATAAAATAAACAAACCTGTTCTGGGACCCTTGTCACAAACTGGTCACAACACAATTATAATAAAACACTAATAAAATAATAAAATAATAAAATAATAAAAATAAAAACATTTAAGACTAAGCACAAACCCTAAGGGCAAAATAGGCAACTTACAACTAGCCCAGGTTTCAGTCTGTTACAAATCCACCCCCTTAAAGAGATTTCGTCCTCAGAATCTGGTCTTGGTCAAACAAACGAGGGTAACGAGTCTTCATCAACTCTTCTGTTTCCCACGTAAGATTAGAACCCAAACTGTGTTTCCACTCAATCAACACCATCGGTATCTCTTTATTTCTCAACTTAGTCACCTTTCGGTCAACTACACGGACCGGATCTTCTACCAATTTCTTATTCAAATCGACCCTTAAATCCTCTAAAGGAAGAAGTTGCGTTTCATCATCGACTTTACACTTACGAAGATAACACACGTTAAATGTATTATGAATACCGGCTAATTCTGGCAGAAGATCTAGCACCACAGTCTGATCATTCAACACTTCACTGATCAGAAATGGACCAGTAAATCTCGGTGCTAACTTACCACGTTTACCGAATCTGATAACCCCTTTCCACGGTGAAACTTTCAGATACACTCGTTCACCCACACTAAAAGTTACCGGACGTCTACGTGGATCAGCATACATTTTCTGTCTATCTCTAGCGGCTTTCAACTTTTCTCGCACGATTGCAACTTTTTCGGCTGTCATTTGAACAATTTCGGGACCTGCAAACTATTTCTCCCCGGCTTCTAACCAACAAATCGGAGTTCTGCAACGATGACCGTACAACATTTCATAGGGCGGCATCCCTATACTCGAATGATATGAATTATTATACGCGAATTCGACTAACGGTAAATGTGTATCCCACGAACCACCGTATTCTAACACACAAGCCCTTAACATATCCTCCAAAGTCTGTATCGTTCTTTCACTCTGACCGTCTGTCTGAGGATGATAAGCTGTACTTAAATTCACACGTGTACCCAGATTCTGTTGAAGACTATTCCAAAAGTTTGACACAAATCTGGAACTCACTTAACAAATCGGCTAACTCACTTAACGAAGATGTCTCAGGAGTAGCAAGAAAATGAGCACTTTTAGTTAGACGATCCACTATTACCCAAATCATATCACGTCTTTTCTGAGTTCGAGGTAATTTGGTCACAAAATCCATCGTTATATGTTCCCATTTCCACTCTGGAATCTGTAACTAACGCAATGAACCATAAGGTTTCTGATGTTCTGCCTTCACTTGAGCACAAATATGACACTTTTCGACATATCGAGCGATATCTGTTTTCATTGTCAGCCACCAATACATTGTTTTCAAATCATTATACATCTTATTACTACCTGGATGTACTGCCAATCTGGATTTGTGAGCTTCTGTCATGATTAAATCTCTCAAATCTCCAAGCTTAGGCACCCAAACTCGATTGTTTAAAGTCTTTAGTCCACGTGAGTCATCAATTAAGTCCACTTTTCGATTGGTCATTTATTCAGATTTAATATGTTTGTCCTCCAAAGCACAGGCCTGAATGGTTTTTAAGTTGTTAATCAAATCTGAAGTTATATTCAAACGAAGGAATTTCACATTTTCACTTGACCTTTTATTACTTAGCGCATCTGCAACCACATTTGCCTTACCCGGATGATATTTAATTTCACAATCATAATCTTTGATCAATTCTTGCCATCGTCTCTGATGTATATTCAATTCTTTCTGTGAGAAGATATATTGCAAACTCTTATGATCTGTACAAATAACACAATGGGTTCCATACAAATAGTGTCTCCACAGCTTCAAAGCAAACACTACTGCAGCCATTTCAAGATCATGCACTGGATAATTCTTCTCATGAACTTTTAACTGTCGTGAGGCGTAGGCGATTACTTTATCTCTTTGCATTAATACACAACCCAACCCAGCATCTGACGCATCACAGTATACCACAAAGTTGTCTGAACCTTCTGGTAAAGCTAACACTGGTGCCTGACATAGTAGCTGTTTCAAAATCTGAAAAGCATTTTCCTGTTCATCAGTCCATCGAAAGGCTACATCTTTACGAGTCAACTTAGTCAATGGACCTGCTATTTTAGAAAAATCCTTGATAAACCTGCGATAATAACCAGCCAATCCCAGAAAACTCTTAATCTCAGTCGGAGTCTTCGGAGAATTCCAATTCATTACCGCTTCTATCTTTGTCGGATCAACTTTTATACCTTCGGCACAAATCACATGACCCAAAAACTGCACTTCACGTAACCAAAATTCACACTTTGAAAATTTTGCAAATAGTTGCTCACGTTTCAATAAGTTCAAAACCAATCTCAGATGTTCAGCATGTTCACTCTCTGTTTTCGAATACACCAATATATCGTCAATAAACACAATCACAAACTTATCTAAGAATGGACGACACACTCTATTCATTAGATCCATGAAGACTGCTGGCGCATTCGTCAACCCAAACGGCATGACAAGAAATTCATAATGACCATACCTTGTTCTGAACGCTATTTTCGGTATATCTGATTCAGCAACACGAACCTGATGATATCCGGATCGTAAGTCTATTTAGAAAAGAATGAAGCACCCTGTAACTGATCGAACAAATCATCTATTCGAGGTAACGGATACTTATTCTTCACTGTTCTTTTTTTCAATTCACGATAATCAATACACATGCGCATTGACCCATCTTTCTTTTTAACAAACAATACCGGAGCACCCCACGGTGAAGAACTCGGTCGGATAAACCCACGATCTAATAACTCTTGAATCTGTGACATCATTTCACGAATTTCAGATGGCGCTAATCGGTATGGAGCTTTTGCAATTGGAGTTGTTCCAGGAACCAACTCAATCTTATATTCGACTTCCCTGACCGGCGGCAGACCTGGTAACTCATCTGGGAACACTTCGGGAAATTTTGATACTATCGAAATATCGGCCACTGTTCTCTTTTCTTTCTTCGCATCAATTACATATGTAAGAAATGATTCACAGCCCTTTCCCATTGACTTTTTCGCTTTCATCATGGTTATCAACGGAAAATTATACCCACCCCGCTCCCCTCGGGCCACAACACGGGTTCCATCGATCGAACGAAAGGTAATCATTTTCCCATCACACTTAATATTAGCCCTAAGCGAGCTCAACCAATCCATTCCTAATACTACATCAAAGCTAGGAATAGGTAACACTAAATAAGTCACCGGGAAAGACTTCCCTTCAATTTATATACAAACCCCAGACACATATGTTGTGACGGGTGTGATCTTACCATCGGCTACTTCTACACTAACCGGCTTGGGTAACACAGTAACTGGTAATTTCAACTTAGCACAGAAATCTAGGGACATAAAACATCTATTGGCACCACAATCAAACAATACGCGAGCAGGTATTGAGTTGATTAGAAACATACCGGTGATCACTTCGTCGGTTGCCACAGCATTGTCAACCGACATCTGAAAAGCTCTAGGCTCTGCTGTTGGAGGGTTCTTCCTCTTCTGCCCACTCGAGGCATTGACCCTCCGACTGATGCCGAACGCGCCCCTGACCCTGCCCCGGAACTACCACTCTTCGACGGAAAACTAACTGCACTATGCCCTGGTTTATGACAACTCCAACACACACTATTCGGATACAGACATGCTGAAGACTCATGCCCAACCACACCACACTTTAAGCATCTTCTTGTAGCCTCAGAACACTGACCACTATGAGAAGATCGACATGTGTGACACCAATTCCCTTTACCTGATCCAGACCCAGAACTACTCTGACCACTTTTACCCTTCGATTTAAACCCACTAGACTTCTTGGATTTAGATCCTGATTGACCAGATACTTGCCCACCTTGTTGTAGCACATTACCAAACATTCTGTTTCTGGCGGCCTGAACATCACTTTCTACCATCTTAGCCATCACAACCGCTTGAGACAACGACGTAGCTGTTCTAAGAAAAGTTCGGTACTCTGGCAAAATGATATTAACAAAATGCTGTATACGAGACGCTTCGTCTAGAACCCACTGTTGTACAAACCTCAGTTTATCTATATACTTCTCTACTACCTCGTCGATCGTCATTTGAGGTGTCATCTTCATTTCAAGAAACTCAGTCTTGATTCGGTTCATATCAAACGGATTACAATGCTGTTCACACACCTTCCCATGAAACTGCTCCCGTGTGATCATACTCACTTGTTCTTTCGGTATACTGGAAATCAAGGAATCCCACCAAATCATAGCCCTACCTTTCAACAGTCGACTAGCATATGTTACTTTCAGCTCGGGTTCACACTGACACGCTTCAAATACCCTTTTAATTTCTCACAACCAATTGAGAGTTACAGTCGGATCAGTACTTCCAGAGAACTCGGATGGTTTGCAATCACGAAAGTTCTTATAAGTACACCTTTTGGGTGGTTGCATGTAAGGTTAATGAAACATTTGCATTTGGTACGGGTTCATCATCATGGGATTTTGGTAAGTAAAAGTGTTTTGCGGTGGCATATAGTATTGATTAGGTATTTGATTCTGAAACTGGTTCTGGTGCACATTGGGTATCGTTTGGGATTGTGCGGTTGGGAAACCAGGTGGTGTATCATCATTCCCAGAATGCCTCGCTAATTCAAGCTCATTAATTTTGTCTTCAGCCTCTTTTAGCTTGCTTTCTAAATGAAGGATGTAACTATTCTGATCCTCATCTGACTCAACACCCTCTTCTGGTGCTCTGAATGTTCCGGGGTTGGATGGGCCAGTTGCGTTTCTATCAGCCATACCTGTGCTACAAAACAGCTCACACAAAAGCTTAGTGGATAACAGTTAGTTCAATCACAACTAACACACACATATATCCTATTTTCACTTAGCCCCCCACTCCTACAGACATGTTTGACTTTCCTCAGGGTTTGAGAACAAAATACGTGCACGTACTTGCTGCCAAACCATGCTCTGATACCAACTTGTAACACCGGCCATATTTTTTTTTTTAAAACACAGTGGAAGACTTATTAATAAACACACTATAGGTCACGACATTACATCAATCTGAGTAATTAAGTTTAAGTTTACACAACGGTGTTACGTTATTACAAAACATGATTTAAACAAAAGTCCATATCAGAGTAGGGTTGTCAAACATGTCTTCTGCAACAGCACCCATCCCGACTAGCAGTACCTAAACCTGCAAGGGGAAAATATGTGGGGGATTAGCGCACCGCTAAGTGAATGGAATCTATCTAATAGATATAGCTTAAGCCACACAAAAGCTATCTACTAACAACAACACCTGCTAACTACCATCTAGCATACAATAAGACAATACGAGGATCGGCGGCTTGTACGAGCACACGACTCTCAGCTGATCGGGCCTGAGTCTACCGATAGTCCCTGCTACTCAATTCACAGTATAGTTATCCAGATGCAGGGGGTGCATCGTTCACACTATACTCAATAACTAGTAGCCTATGGACCCAACCTCCCCTAGGCACGGTTAACCTCATACGGACTCTAACCTCTCCTAGGCACGGTCTCGAGTCCCCAGTCTCCCTAGGCCCGACTGGTGCCATTCACACAGTGTACACATAATTCACATACAACATCAGGCATACGATATTATTCTATCATGGCAATTTCTACATTATGCATGGTAAAAGAGTCAACCACAGTAGTATGATATGCTACTTAAACTTTCATGCTTAACACTTATGCATTTTCAGAATTTACATCCTGAAAATCATAAAAACGCGCGGGCAGCGTAACGGCTATAATTCAACACTTAGTAAAATTTTCACTGTCTATGACCATCGGTCGATGGTCCCATCCATCGGCCGATCGTCAACACACCATCGGGCGATGGTCTCCCCCAATCGGTCGATCGTCAAAATTACATCAGATGGTCAGAAATCATACACCATCGGTCGATGGTCTTGTCCACGAGCAGATCGTCCCTCACCATCGGTCGATAGTCAACGACCATCGGCCGAGGGTAGTTCATCATCTGCAACAGCAGCAAAGTGACGGGTTTCAACCCAAAATCACCAAATCTCGACTTTGGACACGTTTTTGACCTCAAAACTGGTTACATCTTTTACACTAAACATTTAGAAACATAAACCCACAACTTTCAAACACAAACAACATTAATTTCTACCAATTTGACACAAAACCCCATTTTCATAAAACTTGACTAAAACACCCATTTTGACACTGATTTGATCACGAAATTAAACAAACTTTACCTTGTTAGAATCACAACAACACAAGGAACGATTTGACACTAAAATCAAGCTTCAATTCGAGATCAAATGATTTAGGGTTGTTTAAGATGGTGAAGATGAGGTTAGGTGAAGGTGTGAGTGAGAGGAAGGTTCAGGAAACAAATGAGGGAAATTAGCTGCTCATACACTTAATTTGGGGTTAAAACCTCATACCCCACAACACACGGGTATTTACCAGTTATCTGATATCTTTCACACAAGATTAGGTAACCCAAACGAGGTCCAAATAAAATAAACAAACCTGTTCTGGAACGCTTGTCACAAACTGGTCACAACATAATTATAATAAAATAATAAAAATAAAAACACTTAAGACTAAGCACAAACCCTAAGGGAAAAATAGGCAACTTACAACTAGCCCAGATTTCAGTCTGTTACAATTACCACATCAATTACCAGGAATTAGCAATCAGTATTTTGAAATCTCGCAGCATGTCTACATCAACAGTTATATGTATACATATAACATTTATCTCTAAGAATTATGATCTTCCGTTCTGAAATTCTGATGAAGCAGTGAAAACTGAAGACTGCCTTAACAGTCAAAAGTTTAAAGATAAAGAATGGAGTGTTGGAAACATCAATGGAAAATTTGTACTGGAAAATGGATTGAGCAAACCATGAAGGAGACTCTGAACAAATCACAAGGACTAAACTTGTACATAAAGAATCCTGATGATTCTATTTCTGATGAAATCTTTAGCGAATACCTTGCTTCTGACTCCAAACTCTTGCGGAAAATTTTTCTTCATCAACCTTCGAACTTAGAAATTCCAAAATATCATCATCAATATCTTCGATATTTCTGAGGATATTTTTATAAATATTCACGTCCGAAATTATATACTTCTTCATGCTTCCTGTGTTTCCTTATATTGAAAACTTCTGTAAAATCTAAGTTTAATTTATGAATGAATTCTGGAGAAATATAAAGGAATAGAAGCAAAAGTTACTATAATATAATGACACTTGATCAACGTGATTATATTACAGTAAGTCATGCTGAGTTTCTAATGGAACATGATGATTCACAGAATCATAACATCATCATGTACCATGTTACACGACTCTTACATTCTATCTAATCTATAAACATATCAAGAACATTTTTTCTTGATAGTCCTATCTTTTTCCTTGAATTCTGGTAATCTGACAAGTCAAGTTGTGCTATTACCATTTCTTTCTTAGAACATTAGTCATGTTCATTCGAAACTCCATACTTACGAATTCTGGACAGTTACTCGCTTTACTAGAGGTCGGGAGGAAGATAATAAGGCAAAGAGCTCCAAAATATAAGAGAAGATATAAAGCCCAATAACAACACGGAGGTTACACACTGTGGATATTAATACGAATAGCAATATAAAGACTCGGTAGAATTAAAAATAGTATCACCCCAAAGTAATAGTAGAAGTAAACAAATTTTTCTGGTGGAAGATTGAAAGAAGGATGACAGAAATGATAATTAGGAAAATATCAAGGATTGGAATGGGATTAAGCATTTTCACAATCTTTTGGAAGTATGAACTAAGAAAGAAATTATAGGAATGGTGAGAATGATGGAACGGAAGATTTTAATTTATAATAGAAATATCAGACAGAGTAATCGGGACAGATCATCGCATTTAATTAAAGAGGATACTAATTTCCTTAATTATCGAAGAACCAAATCTTATTTTGAAGGTTTTCATTAAATCTCTTAAATTCCGGAAATCAACTATGACTACGTCACCGGTTAAGTCGAACCTACATTCACTCATTCCAGGCTTTTATGATAGCTTCACTCGTACGCTACACATAATCAAATCGTTTTATCTATATTAGTCAATAAAGATAAAACTCTATTTATCAACTCATATTCGTCATGAAAACATTTTTATTGTTTGCCATGACAACCACGATCAAATTTCGGGACAAAATTTCTTTAACGGGTAGGTACTGTGATGACTCAGAAATTTCCGACCAAATTTAAATTTAATCTTAATATGATTTCGATACGATAAGTAAGGTCAGTTATCTCGAGTTTCAAAATTTTGAACTGTCTTATTATATTAAAACTGACCTTCGACGATTCACGAACTATTGTGTGTAAATAAATATGGGAATAAACAAATATATATATATATATATATATATATATATATATATATATATATATATATATATATATATATATATATATATATATGTAAATATAAATCTAAGTGTATATATAATGTTTTGAATTGACACAATACACTTTAATCAATTTGAAATTAAGAATGTAAAATAATATATAAAATAATTAAGTGTGAACTTAAAATGAATCTATATATAAATATATATGATTTCTATGTATAATAATTATTATTTTATATTATAAATATAAAATCTATAAATAATAAATATTCAATAAAAATTATTATGTTAAATGTAATTTCAAGATAAAATATAACCGTTATACAAATAAGATTATTATTATTATTGATATTATTATTACTAGTAATTAAAATTACTAAAATTATCATATTGTTAAATATTAATGTTATCATATAATTAGTTATCATTTATTATCAATAATATTGTTACTAATAATATTATTATTAGTATTATTAAAATTAATAGTATTAATACAATTATATTAGTTAATTATCAAGAATAAGAAAGTAGATATATATATAGGAACACAGATTATAAAATATATATATATATATATATATATATATATATATATATATATATATATATATATATATATATATATATATATATATATATAGGTGTATAAATACATATACATATATAAAATACAGCATTATATATATATGATAACCTATACAGATATAAATATATATATATACAGATATTATATTTTTTTTACATAATGAATAAAATAACATACGTATGTTTAATCTCAACCGTGTTTCAACTATTGCTGATTTGGTTATCTGCTGAAACCATTATACGAATCAGAATGTAAACACCAAGATAAATCCAAAATCAGTTATCTATTATTATCAGATTTCACTCTTTATATTTTTTTATTTATTTTTGTACTGAACGAAAGCAATGCCTGTCGACCATAACTCTCTACAAGATAAACGAATTAATCTGTGTGCTGAGGAGAATCATTCACCACGATATTCAATTATATCTGAAAAATAAAATTTAAAACAGAAAGTTTAAGCAATTGAACCGTCGACTCCTTTCATGGTAACTTTTTATCAATAACTCGATTACGAATCATATTTCAAAATCTAATATTTCAGGGTTGTTAGAAATCTTTTACTTAAACTACCTGTAAAGTTTCATAGTCCAATTCACTCTATTGAGTTTAAATTTGTGAGTCAAAGTTTTTAGTTTAAAAAAGTCAAACAATGTTCTTCCTTTAAATTCGAATTATGTGTTATGAATTAGGTGAAATTGAGGATTGAGAAAGATTATAGGAAAGTTTTAAAAACAATTTCGTGAAGAAATCGTAGGCTAAAACATCCTTTAATTCAAAATCTAGGTATGAGTTTCATTGTGTTCATCGACGAGCAAATGTATCTACTGCTGTCTTTATTTATTTTTTTTTTCTTTACTGTTAATCCCAACCAACCACAAGAAACGTTTCTAGCTTTTTGGAAAGTTCTAATTTGATTTGTAACTCACTGTTATGATTTTGGTAAATTTAATTGATGGTATATACAAAGAAGAAGAAGATATAAGATTCGATAGTTTCGGTTAAATAAATTAGTCTACGGTTTTAAAACAGAAAAAAACAAGGGACGGAGGAATGGTTTGGATTGTTGCGGGTTTGTGAGAGGTCATAGGTTCGAGCCTTGTCAGTGGCAAAAGTTTTATTTTGAAAGCTTACATTGAGGTAGTCATTTTTTTTATTTTTATTTATTTCCTTATCATTTTATTTATTTTTATTATGATCATTAATTATTATTATTATTATTAAGATTAGTTAATATTATTAACGAAATAATTATTAAGATGATTTATGGTATTATCATAATTATTACTAGTGTTATCATCTAAAAACTATTATTATTATTATCATTATTAGTATTATTATTATTAATGATATTTTTATTATTAATTATTGTTATTATAATTATCGTTGGTATTACAAGTATTATAAAGGTTATTATTATTATTATTACTGTTAAAATATGTATTAGTTATCATTTATTATTAGTATTAAGATTATAGTCACATTTAAGAAAAATATTATTATTATTATTATTATTAATAAGTATTACTTTTATTATTATGATTAGGATTACGAAGCTTTAGTTATTAGTTTACAAATTAAACATGAAGATTTTGATTGAGATTAACATAAGTATTGTTATTAATATTATCATTAGTAATGAAATTGTTATAATGGTTATTATTACGAAGTATTATGTATTACTATAAAAATTATTATTTTCATTATCATTATTAATAAACTTTTTATTTTAATAAAAACTACTGTATTCTTTTAAAAATTATCATTTATATTATTATTTTTACTATTAACACTAGTATTATCATTATCATTATTTTAATCACTACTAAAAATAATTTAGTATTAATATAATTACTATTTTTAATAAACAAGTGATAAATAATATATATAAAAATATATTTAATACACATAACCTAACTACATTAATATTACTATATATAAAATGAAAGTATATATATAATGAAACTTGTTAAATTATAAATAACATCACAAATAATGATACATATGTTTGTTCGATTATAATTACGTATATTAATAAATATACAAATGATATTGGTTCGTGAATCAGAGGTCAACCCTATACTTGTTAAAGGACGTCATATGTATTTTTACTACAAAATACAGTATGGTGAGTTTCATTTGCCTTTTTACCCTTTATATTTTTGGGCTGAGAATACATGCGCAATTTTTATAAATGTTTTACGAAATAGACATATGTACTCGAAACTACATTCTATGGTTGAATGATCGAAGCCGAATATGCCCCTTTTTGCTTGGTAGCCTAAGAATTAGGGAACATCACTAATTTTGAGAATTAGTGCATGCCTAATTGACGCGAATCCTAAAGATATATCTATTGGGCCTAACGAACCCCATCCAAAGTACCGGATGCTTTAGTACTTCGATGTTGTTTTTATCATGTCCGAAGGATTTCCCGGAATGATAGGGGATATTCTTATATGCATCTTGTTAATGACGATTACCAGGTGTTCAATCCATATGAATGATATTTTTGTCTCTATGCATGGGACATATATTTATAAGAACTGGAAATGAAATTCTTGTGGTCTATTAAAATGATGGAAATGAATGTTTATGATAAACTAATGAACTCACCAACCTTTTGGTTGACACTTTAAAGCATGTTTATTCTCAGGTACGAAAGAAATCTTCCGCTGTGCATTTGCTCATTTTAGAGATATTACTTGGAGTCGTTCATGACTTATTTCAAAAAGACGTTGCATTCGAGTCGTTGAGTTCATCAAGATTATTATTAAGTCAATTATAGTTGTATATATTATGAAGTGGTAGGCATGCTGTCAACTTTTCATGTAATGAAAGTTTGTCTTTTAAAAACGAATGCAATGTTTGTAAAATGCATCATATAGAGGTCAAATACCTCACGATGTAACCAACTATTGTGAATCGTTTATAATCGGTATGGACTTTGTCCAGATGGATTAGGACGGGTCTCTACACCAACAACTAGAAGGTTTGTTTGTTATATATTGCTTGATTCTTTTTATTATGTCAAAGAATGTATACTCTAACTTTCAATATCCTTTTTATTGTGCGAGTAAAGAAGTAAATGCGAGTACTCAACCTGTGATGAATGTTGATCAGCAAACCACCCAACTAGTAGATGAATCAGGTTATTTTTTGTTTTTCTAATTTGCTTTGTTTATTTGATTTATGTTGTTGATTGTTTAGTAGTATATCAATTGTAAATCAAGTGCTCATATTTTGTAGATAAAGGCGACAGAGTTCGAGGACCGGCACTTATGCGAAAAATCTGGAAACAGAAGGCATCTGTTTGAATTCCAATTTCTGTTATTGAACATGGACAGCCAATTTGCAAAAACAGTAGTAAACTCACCCATTTTCTTAGTAACTTAACGCGGAGCTACCAATATTGTCCAGTTTATAGACCGTGGAATCAAGTTAAAATATAAAAAAAAGATAAGCTGCTCAACTTCTTAAGGGTACGTATTTTAAAATCTGTGTGATAATAAGCCTTTTTTACTTCTCATGTGATATGTTTTCTCTTTTTATAATTTGTAGACAAAGTTTGATATTCCACAAACTGCTGATTCTTGGATACTCCATTCATATGGTCGAAAAATGAAAAATTGGAGGGCGAGAATAAAGGAAGCCTACTTTGATCCGTATTTATCAATGGAGGCTCAATTGAATTCACCACCTGAAGAACTGACCAAAAGACATTGGAGAAGATTTCTTGAATATTGGAGTAGAGAAATGGTGAAGGTATGAAATAATCTTACACTTGGTGTAACTATTTTTATATTATATTATTTTCATATTAGAATATTTAATATATTTTCTTTTTTAGGCGATGACCGACAAAAATAAAGCCAATAGGGCTAACAAAAAGTTGACGCAATTAACCGGGAAAAAAAGTTTTGCAAGAATCCGTGAAGAATTGAAGGTAATATCATGGAAAAATTATTAATATAGTATAGCTTTTGAATATACATTGTTAATAGTTACCTCGTTTTTACTCATTGCAGACGAGTTTCGGAAGAGAACCTACTCGGGTCGATATGTTTAAGAAATGTTTTACAAATGGAAGTGCTGATGGTGAAGCTGCAACTGTACTCGTAAGTAATTTTACAAACACTATTATGATGTATGAAAGAATCAAAAGTGGATTAAATATATCCTACACATGATATCAGTAGATGTATATTTATATGTTAATCACCATAAACCACCTATGAGGTTTTTATTGCATTTGAAGTAGAGTTTTAGTGACTTTTACCTTTGTGATATGTTCCTGCGCTTCAGTTGGGTTATTTTATCTTTTAAGTTAATTAGTTGTATATTTATATGTTAATCACCATAAACCACTTGATAATCTTCTAGCCAATTTATTTGAGGTGAATATTAATAGAGTCTTCAATTGATAGTCACCACTTGCTTTTCATTATGTATTAATGTCGAAATCCAAAATCCTAGTCTAGCATTAATACGTTAAGCATTGGATATATATCGAATATCTGGGTATGATTGGGCTATACTTTAATTGGGCATTGTATATATCGAATACCAGAGTAGAATCATTTCTGTCGTACCGAAATATGTTGCATGACATATATTTATATGCCTGTTTAAATATTAATTTTTTTATGCAGAAACAAATGAAAGAACTTACGGACAAACTTGTGGACGGTGAAACTGATACACCTGGACCAGACGATGTTTTTCCCTTGTAATGGGGCATAATAATTTTGCTTCTGCCCAAAGGTATGGACTTTGCATTCGTGCTAAAGACTTGTGGGGCGTAGTACCTGGTCGATCAGCTGTTCGTAAGGAGAAAGCTCAACTCAAGTCTGATAAGGCAGAACTTGAGAATGAAAATTCAAGGTTAAAAGCCCAGTTAGCTCGGAAGAATAATGGTTCTGGTGTTGAGAATGAAGGTTCGGGTCATCAGGATAATGGTTCGGTTGTTAAACGTTAAAAGGTATGTTTCAATTTAATAGCTTACCTTGCTGTTTTTCTACCCTTTTAGCTTTCATAAATGTTTTTTTGGAAACTAAATTTTAGGTGAGAGATGAAGTGTATGTGAAAAGCATTACAAACAACAAGGTAGCAAGAGAAAAGTTGGTAAGCATGGATCCAACTGCGGTTGTTTTGCAGACAGAACTTGGAGCTGGTTGGTGTGAGGTAGAGCTTCAAGTGGCCATCGAAAGAAACGAAGTTTTGTTTAGGTCATATGAGCATATGAGATACATTCATGACATCATTGGTATGTCTACTGCTTGGCCTACTGCATTGATCGAGGTATGTCTTTGTTTAAAATTATGAATTCATTTTTATAACGTACACCTTTATGCTTATACGTGGATGGTTTAATTGTAGGTGGCAGATTTTGATGACTGATCAAGATAGATTGGTAGCGGATTGAAGAGTTTGTGTGTTTTGTAATGCTGTCGGTTTGATTATAATGTTTGAACATGAATATTAATTGTTTTATGAGTTTGTGTGTTTGAGACAATGATGTGTAATATGTTGATGTTACCTAGACATGTTCTTGCATTTGTGGTGTTGAAACAATATTATAATCTGTAATCTGTAATATTTTTTGGATTGCAACAATATAAATATTTGTTTTGTATTTGTAATAAATAATAAATTGATGCAGCAAAAGAAAACTGGATCCGAACCAGGACCAAAAGGACCAAATAGCTGAAGCTGGCCCGAAAGGCCCAAAATGGCTGAATCAGACCCGTAAGGCCCAAATAGCATTACCGGGCACAAAAGGCCCAGTAAGCTTAAACGTGGCGACAGGCCCAGATAGCTGAAGCAGATCCAAAAGGCCCAATTATCTGAACTGGGCTAGAAAGGCCCAATTAACATATCCTGGCCCAAAACCAGAAATCGACCCGAATATCCGAACCGAATATTCGGAACTCCTATTACTTATTAGGACCCTTTTTTGGTACTCACATATACATATCTCAGGACCCTTTTTTGTGGTACAAAATTAACATCTACTTATAATTAGGACTCTTTTTTGTGGTACTTAATTAACATATAGTTAACTTAGGACCCTTTTTTGTGGTACTAAATTGAATTATGACCCTATCTGTGGTACTTGATTAACATCTAGTTTTATTAGGACCCTTTTCTGTGGTACTAAATTATATTAGGACCCTATTTTGTGGTACTAAATGATATTAGGACCCTTTTTGTGGTACTTAATTAACATCTTCTTATATTAGGACCTTTTTTGTGGTACTAAATTATATTAGTATACTTTTTTGTAGTCCTAATAGGTTCTAACAGCACAAATTTATGCGTCAGATTATATTATAAAGGTTCCTAAGATGGTCTTCTATAAGGATACTTTTTATGCTGTTAATAGGACTCATGAAACCGGTCCTATAAACATTAGAACCCTTTTTGGTCAATACGACGCCCACCTATACATCCAATGGTTTGAGGGTCCTATGAGGCCAAAGGTCCTAAGAATAGGCTGTTTACGACCCTTTTGGGGGTCCTAAGATAACAGTTTTCTTGTAGTGCAAGCATATGGTAACCAATTGCATCATTATATTCTCAAATAGACCTCACATTCGAAAACTCCCAAATTAGGATGAACCCTAAAAATTCAAAGTTTCAATTTTTTTTAAATCAATCATGAAAATCATGTTAGAAAGAATTATAATAGCAAGAATCCATCACCAATTTAGTATAATTATCGTCAATTGTTCATAAATCTAAAACCTAGTGCAAGCATGAACATGGCAAAAATCATGTAAAAATTTGAAAATAAGAGATAATGTAGCATGAATATTACTTTGCCCATGTTAAATGATGTTAAAGTTGCAAGAAATCTTCACAGAAGATGCTAGATTGATGCTAGGGTTCGAATTGGGCGAGTCTTGGCCGGTTCGAAAGAATAAAATTAAAGTGGGTGTGTGAAAGTGAGTCAAAAATTAAGTAAATTCTTTTTTAAAGCAGACAGGTGAGCCGCACCTTAGTGATGGTGCGTTGTTCCATTACAAACAGATCTCAGGTGCGCCGTACCATAATGGTGGTGCGCTGCACCACATAACAGGAGAAAAAGGGTCAGGCATCTGATATTGAATTTTCAATTTTAAGGCTTATGGTGCGCCGCACCTGGCATTAGGTGCGCCGCACCTGGCATTAGGTGCGTCGCACCATATAACTGGCGAATTTTTCACTTAAGTTTATCAACATCCACCCCAACACTTGGCCATTTTCAGCTCAAATTCAACTAAACAAGCTATTTATGGACTTTTCTAATTACCCAAATGCATGAAATGCAACCTAAATGCAAATGAAAATGTGAAAAGACAATATCATACAACTTACATGGAATGCAACTAAATGAGCTATGTACAAAATGTGAAAAGTGTTTAACGAGTCTGTCACTCAACTCCAATCCACTTGGGTATTCAACTAATACTGGGATGGTAGATCCCCCCCCCCCCCCCCCTTTGAGCTAGGGAAACCACCACATTGAGAATCATCTCTTAGCATTGACAATAACCACTCATCCATCACCTTAGCTTCCATGATCAATTCTTTAAGCTTACTTTTTTCACGTTTTGACAAATTTGACACTAATCGTTTTCTCACATGCTCATCCTTCTTGGATGGAGCATTACGAACCTATCCATATAGCTTTCTCATGGATTTGACAAAGACATCAATTTCATACTTGGGTCTACTTTGGGTTTCTTTGGTCAAAACTCCACACTTAGTTGGTGAACCAACTTCAGTTGTGCTAGTAGTGCTATGCACACTAGCAACCGTATGTGGTGTGGCTTTGGGTTTGGGTGGAAAACTAATGTATCTTCTATGAAAACTCATACTTTTTCCTTGATCTCTGAAATTCAACTTTCCGGTCCTAAAGTGAAAGAAAAAACTCGCAGTTGCTAAGAACGGTCTTTGATATCGACTAAAAAGTCACATTTTTACCCTAGTATTGAGGCCCAAAAATAATAAAGTTCCAAGCTTTATCACCAAAATACTCGCTTTGTCGATTAAAAGTGAAGATCAAGTAATTACGAAGCCGGTGCAAAATGAATCAAGAGAATAGGAGCTAAAACGAAGATTCTAGAGCAAAAACTGTGAAAGACAAGTTACGACCCAGGAAACCAAGTTACGATCCAAGGAACAAGCAAAAAGATCCAAGAAAAACAGCAAACCAGGGCAGCCATACGGCCTGCCATTCGGTTTGCCATATCAGAAACGACCTGCCATCTATACACGCAAAGCAAATGGCCTGCCTGGTCATATGGCCTTGCCATACGACTTGCCATATGGCCTGCCAGCCAAATCCATTTCTATTTAAACGGCATGTTTCACCCATTTTTACACACACTTTAATTCACTTCTCTCTCTCTCTCTCTCTCTCTCTCTCTCTCTCTTTCTAATATATTAGTCATACTTTCAAGGTCTTCCACTATATACGGAAAACCTAGTACCCGAAGAAGAACGCCGGAGATTGTATTAGGAGCGGTCTAGAGTTTGAAGTTGTCACTTTTGTATTCGAAACTCATTTAATCTACTGGTATTTCTATCCTTTGTCTTTATATAATGTCTTTCATTATTATGCTTTGTGATATTGTTACCATGATTAGCGAGTACTTATCTTTAGTGTATGCTATGATGTAGTCAGTTATAATGCCGAAATAATATTATGGTTTGTGTATGTTGTCGAGATGCTTTCTGATTATGCTTTAAACTCAATCGTATTTCCAACTAATAGAACGTAGTTATCGGCTCTATTATTGGGAGTCGCGAACCCCAATTCAGAGTACACTATATGTGTCACTCCTTGGTACGAGAAGTCTATCGGATACAATGAAAGTTTGACTGAGGCACACCAGTTGTAGTAAGTCCACCGAGCCTTGGATTCCGACCATAGTACATTGTCGATCTTAGACCATGCTAGTGTAGTCACCAAGCATATAAACTTCGTATGTGTACGCTGAAGCACAATGGTTGTTGTAAGCTGTACCTCTACTAAGTAAGGCCATGGAACCCGGTCAGTGCTGATTAGTACACTTCACTATAACGCGGTCTCAAACATTGCACCCCGCTTGAGGGATTCTTAGTTAATTAAGGAAATGTTTGTTTAAACACATAAAAGATTGGACCGTTAGGATAACCGAACGTGTTCATGGAAGTCAAACAGACTTGTCCATGGTGTTCTTTATGGTTGAACTCTTTTCAAGGGCCTAACTATCTTTTCAAATCCAATCATTAACGAAAGTATTGAAACACATCACGTCTCTCGGATATGGCATACTTTGTACTTCATTGTGCTTAAGAAAGTTTAGACCTTTGTGGATTTTTAATACGTCACCCAACCGAGTCACTCAATTGAATGAGCCATTTGAACATGTATACCTGTAGTCAGACTGCACGGGCGTTGGGGGTAAGGGGCGTTACTGTCAATTCAGAATCTTCAAGCCTAATGCATTACCCAGTGACATGTCTTGTGACTGGGGCGTTAGGACCAGTGTAGTCAATACAAGGTCACTACCTTTTCATGAGCCATCATTCCATAATCTCGGTAAAGTAACTAACGAAATCATTGTATGCATTTTCTTCAACCTTATCTGAATTACAAATTTTATCGCATTTACTTTATTTTATCTTATAAAACTAGAAAACCTAAAATTAGGTAATAAACCACTATTCCTTCACTTTAGGATTATCTTAAGCTTTAGTTATAGGTTCATTCTGAAATGTCCCATTCATATTGATTATAAACGTTCCATATTAATTGATTTCGTTGCGAGGTTTTGACCTCTATATAAGAGGTTTTTCAAAGACTGCATTCGTTTTTAAAACAAACCATAACCTTTATTTTATTGACAAGGTTAAAAAGTCACCACCTAGATTATCCATAAATGATAATCTAAAAATATCACACTTACACACTACCAATACATATTGGTTTACATTATTAATATGTTACAACAAAGTAAATCTCGAATGCCATTTTAAACAATATTATACAAGCATGCTGACACCAAATCTTGTCCATATTTTAGCATGCAACAGCGGAAGCTCTTAATAATCACCTGAGAATAAACATGCTTTAAACGTCAACAAAAATGTTGGTGAGTTATAGGTTAAACCTATATATTTATCAAATTGTAATAATAGACCACAAGATTTTATATTTCAATATACATCCCATACATAGAGATAAAAATCATTCATATGGTGAACACCTGGTGACCGACATTAACAAGATGCATATAGAATATCCCCATCATTCCGGGACACCCATCGGACATGATAATTTCGAAGTACTAAAGCATTCCAAATTCCAGAATGGGGCTTGTTGGGCCCGATAGATCTATCTTTAGGATTCGCGTTAATTTGGGGGTCTGTTTCTAAATTCTTAGGCTACCAAGCTAAAAAGGGGCATATTCAGCTTCGATCATTCACCCATATAATGTTGTTTCATTTACTTGTGTCTATTTCGTAAAATATTTATAAAATTGCATGTATTCTCATCCCAAAATATTAGATTTTAAAAGTGGGACTATAACTCACTTTCACAGATTTTTACTTCGTCGGGAAGTAAGACTTGGCCACTGGTCGATTCACGAACCTATAACAAATATGTACATATATATCAAAGTATGTTCAAAATATATTTACAACATTTTTAATACATTTAATGTTTTAAGTTTATTAAGTCAGCTGTCCTCGGTAGTAACCTACAACTAGTTGTCCACATTTAGATGTACAGAAATAAATCGATATATATTATCTTGAATCAATCCACGACCCAGTGTATATACGTCTCAGGCTAGATCACAACTCAAAGTATATATATTTTTAGAATCAACCTCAACCCTGTATAGCTAACTCCAACATTACTGCATATAGAGTGTCTATGGTTGTTCTAAATAATATATATAGATGGGTCGATATGATATGTCAAAACATTTGCATACGTGTCTATGGTATCCCAAGATTACATAATATATTAGAATACATGTATAATACAATATGAGTTAGCTAGGATATGATTAATATAGATTTGTTACCAATTTTCACGTAGCTACAACAAGAAAAATTATTCAATCTTGTTTTTCCCATAACTTCTTCGTTTTAAATCCGTTTTGAGTGATTCAAGTTGCTATGGTTTCATATTGAACTTAAGTTTTTGAATATAAACAGAAAAATTATAAGTTTATAGTCGAAAATACAGGTTACAAGTCATTTTTGTAAAGGTAGTCATTTCAGTCGAAAGAACGACGTCTAGATGACCATTTTGGAAAACATATTTTCACTTTGAGTTTAACCATGATTTTTGGATATAGTTTCATGTTCATAAGAAAAATCATTTTCCTAGAAGAACAACTTTTAAATCAAATTTTATCATAGTTTTTAATTAACTAACCCAAAACAGCCCGCGGTATTACTACGACAGCGTATATCCGGTTTTACGATGTTTTTCGTGTTTTCAGGTTTTAAATCTTTTAGTTACCATATCATATAGATATAGAACATGTGTTTAGTTGATTTTAAAAGTCAAGTTAGAAGGATTAACTTTTGTTTGCGAACAAGTTTAGAATTAACTAAACTATGTTCTATTGATTACAAGTTTAAACCTTCGAATAAGGTATTTTTATATATATGAATGAATGATGTTATGAACATCATTACTACCTCAGGTTTTATGGATAAACCTACTAGAAATGAGAAAAATAGATCTAGCTTCAAAGGATCCTTGGATGGCTTGAAAGTTCTTGAAGTAGAATCATGACACGAAAACAAGTTCAAGTAAGATTTCCACTCGAAATAAGATGGTTATAGTTACAGAAAATGATTCAAAGTTTGAATATGAGTATTACCTTGTATTAGAAAGAAATAAGAAAGATTTCTTGAGGTTGGATGATCACTCAAAGTGGATTTGCAAGATTGGAAGTAAGCTAGCAAACTTGGAAGTGTTGTTGGTGTGTTCTTGAGTAGTTGTTTTATAACTTGGTTTATGTATGGATTTATGAACTAGATTGAGCTAGATTTTGATACAGATGATGAAGAACACTTAGAAAAATGGAAGAACACTTGAGAGAGAGTAGTTTGATGCATGTAAGTTGCAAAATGAAAGTGTTTATGATACTTCTAATTCACGTGAAAGTGTAGTCTCAATATATGCTCCATTAGTTTGTAATTGAGATATTTCATGCTAGATGTTAAATGATGGTTCCTACATGGTTAGGTGACTCACATGGGCTGCTAAGATCTAATCATTGGTGTGTATATACCTATAGTAAATACATTTAGAAGCTGTGTATTGTACAAGTACAAATACGAGTGCATACGAGTAGAATTGTTGATGAAAATGAATGAGGATGTAATTGTAAGAATTTTTATTAAGTAGAAGTAATTTGATAAGTGTATTGAAGTCTTTCAAAAGTGTATGAATACATATTAAAATACTACAAGTATATACAGTTTAACTGAGTCGTTAAGTCATCGTTAGTCGTTACATGTAAGTGTTGTTTTGAAACCTTTAAGTTAACGATCTTGTTAAATGTTGTTAACCCATTGATTATTATATCTAATGAGATATTAAATCATTAACTTATCATGATATCATGATGTATTAATATATCTTAATATGATATATATACAGTTAAATGTCGTTACAACGATAATCGTTACATATATGCCTCGTTTCGAAATCCTTAAGTTAGTAGTCTTGTTTTTACATATGTAGTTCATTGTTAATATACTTAATGATATGTTTACTTATCATAATATTATGTTAATTATATATATATATATATCCATATATATAACATCATATAGTTTTTACAAGTTTTAACGTTCGTGAATCACCGGTCAACTTGGGTGGTCAATTGTCTATATGAAACCTATTTCAATTAATCAAGTCTTAACAAGTTTGATTGCTTAACATGTTGGAAACACTTAATCATGTAAATATCAATTTCAGTTAATATATATAAATATGGAAAAGTTCGGGTCACTACAATACCTACCCGTTAAATAAATTTCGTCCCGAAATTTTAAGCAGTTGGAGGTGTTGACGTATCTTCTGGAAATAAGTGAGGGTACTTCTTCTTCTTCATCTGATCTTCTCATTCCTAGGTGAACTCGGGTCCTCTACGAGCATTCCATTGAACCTTAACAATTGGTATTTTGTTTTGTTTAAGTCTTTTAACCTCACGATGTCATAACCCGACCTTAACCATAAGGACGATTACAATAACATATGATTTCATCGCGAGGTATTGACCTCTATATGCGACATTTTTCAAAAATTGCATTCGTTTTTTTACAATACAAACCATAGCTTTTATTACAAATACAAGGTTTAAACAACTTAATAATGATTATCGTTTAGCGATAATCTTAGACTTACAAACTTTACATGTGATAATAACAATACGACTTCCAACATATTTTACATTACAAATCCTCCGATATGCAGTTTTATTTTTGACACAAATATGCATACTCAATATCTTGCTTAAATTCAACATGTTGCAGCGGAAGCTTTTAGTTATCACCTGAGAATAAACATGCTTAAAACATCAACATAAAGTTGGAGAGATATAGGTTTAATGCCGGCAGCGTTATAAATATAGACCATAAGATTTCATATATAAACGTTTTAATAAAAATATTCTAAGTTGTTGAGCACTTGATAACCATACTTAACATTTAATCAACGTCGCATATTCCCTTTATTATGAAATCTTACTACACCGTACCAAGTGTAGTTTCCGAAATGAAGTACTGTGCAACCGTTGAATACTGGTCGTCCAGTCCGGTTGGGGTTGTCAGGCCCGATAGATCTATCAACAGGATTCGCGTTTACAATACCTCATGTAAATAATAGTTACCAAGTTACAGGGAAGTATGCTAGTGGTACAACTCAACGTAGAATATATATTTTTAATCACTTGTGTCCATAACGTAAATCATAAAATGCATGTATTCTCATCCCGAAATATTTAGAGTTTAAAAGTGGGACTATATACTCACTTTTGCCTTGAAGGTATTTATCACGACTTGGTCTCCGATAGATATCACGAACCTAACCATATATATAATATATCAACATATTTTTTTTAAAGTAATCGTTACATATATATATATATATATATATATATATATATATATATATATATATATATATATATATATATATATATATATATATATATATACTTTTAATACTTTTAATATTTTCTTAGTCCTTAGTTAGCAGTCCGATGTTAGTGGTCCACAATTAGTTGCTCAATAAAATAAATAAAGACCCCATCGTATTCGTATTGATCAGAATTAATCTTGATCCATGGTACCATGTTGTCAAATGACGTGTTGCGTACATAAAGTACCGTGTTGTCAAATGACGTGTTGCGTACAATCATGAAGTCTTATGATTAATCTTCTCGTGTTGTTTACGGGTGGTCCTGAAATATATAAAATCAAATCATAAGTAAATATATATGAAATATCATATTAATTAGAAATATATGATTAATTTAATTTTTCTCCAAATATTTTCGTAGCTAAACTAGCTTCGCATACCCGATCTTGTTTTAGTCGTAGTTTCTTCATTACAACTCCGTTTTTGTTGGTTCAACTTGTCACTTCCTTGGATCGAGTCAAATTTTAAGAATATGAACTGAAAATACCTTAGGTTGTATTCAAAATCACAGGTTATAGGTCAAACTTTGGTGAAACTTATGAAGGTGATCATTTTCCATCATAAAAACAACATTTAATGATCATTTTTCTAAAAATATTTACACTTTGAGTTAAACCATAAAATTTTTATGTGTTAACATATTCATAAGAAATATCATTTTTCTAGAACATGAACTTTCAATTCAAAGCTTAAGATGGTTTTTAATTATCCAACCCAAAACAGCCCCCGGTTGCACTCCGACGACGTAGATTCAGTTTTTAAGATGTTCTTTGTAAAATCAAGTTATATCTTGTTAAGTTAGCATATCTTTATGATATATTATAGGTCTTGAAGTATTTTAAAAGTTAAGTTAGAAGGATCTATTTAGTTTGCAAACAAGTTTGAAATCATTCAAACTATGTTCTTGTTGTTAAAATTTTACAACACAAAATAAGATAGCTATATAAATATGAATCGAATAAGGTTATGAACAAGGTTACTACCTCAAGTTACTTGGATAAAGTTACTATAAAAGATGAGAAAAATACTAGAACCAAAAGAGTGGTGGAGTTGGATCAAAAGGTTGGAAGTAAACTTGTATTTTTGGAAGGATTATTGAAGTTTTCTTGTAAGGAATTTATTATGATGATTAAGGCTTGTTTTTGAAGCTAGATCTTCATGGGTTTTTTGCTAAGATTGTGAAGAAAACTTAAGGTTCCTAAGAGTGTTTTTTTGGTTAGAGAAAATGTGTAGTAAAAATGAAATTGGAATGGAGTATAAATGGTGGTGAAAAGATGTATAAATTTGTAATATTGTGCAAAAGTCTTGTAATGTGCCAAATTGATTAATCATGCATGCTAAGATTCAAAATTGGCTGACTCATGGCTACTAATAAAGTTTTTGTGATGTGTATATACTAATAGTAAATACGTATAGGAGCTGGGTATGATACGAGTACATATACTCTAGGTATACGTGTAGAAATTTTGAGGAAACGGAACGAGAATTCAAATATAGCTATCTTTTGTAAATATGCTTATATTGTTTTATGTATATAAGACCTTTAAAAGTGATTAAATACATATTTATACGATACTTGTATAAGTATTATAGGTTAAAGGTATATATGTCAAATAACGTTACGTATAGTTATCATTTTGAAAACTTAAGTTAGTAGTCTCAAAGTATATTTATAACTTATTGTTATTAGTACACAATGAGATGTTAAACCATTCTTAGATCATGTTAAATATATATAAATACATATATATACACAAACGTATAATTATCATTTTTTATATAGTTCGTGATATCATCGGTCAAATTGGACGGTCAAACGTTGTGTAAAACTCTTTTTAAAAACATAAATCTCAAAAATTTAGATTGCTTATCATGTTGGTAAGGTTTAATTTATGTAAATATTAATCTCATAGGTATAAAATGATCGGAAAAATCCGGGTCGTTACAGTACCTACCAGTTAAATAAATTTCGTCCCGAAATTTTAAAATTGTACCTATTTTGTGTTCTCGGGAAACAAATGTGGGTACTTTCGTTTCATCTGATCCTCTCGTTCCCAAGTAAACTCGGGACCCCTTCGAGCATTCCAACGAACCTTAACGATCGGTATGTTGCTCTGCTTGAGCCGTTTAACTTCACGGTCCATGATTTCGACTTGTTCTTCTATGAATTGTAGTTTCTCATCGACTTGGATTTCTTCAAGAGGAATGGTGAGATCTTCCTTTGCAAGACATTTCTTGAGGTTTGAGACGTGAAATGAATTATGTACTCCGGCGAGTTGTTGCGGTAACTCGAGTCGATAAGCTACCGGTCCAATGCGTTCGATGATCTTGAACGGGCCGACATACCTTGGGTTCAGTTTACCCCTTTTACCGAAACGTATTACACCTTTCCAAGGTAACACCTTTAACATAACCATGTCACCAATCTGAAACTCTAATGGTTTCCTTCGGACATCGGCGTAGCTCTTTTGGCGACTACGGGCTCTTTTCAATCTCTCCTTGATTTGTACTATCTTCTCAGTTGTTTCGTGTATGATCTCAGGACCAGTTAATTGTCGATCTCCTACTTCATTCCAACAGATAGGGGATCTACACTTCCTTCCATACAGTGCTTCGAATGTGCAGCTTTAATGCTAGCATGATAACTGTTATTATACGAGAATTCTGCTAATGGTAGATATTTATCCCATCCGTTTCCAAAATCGATCACACATGCCCTGAGCATGTCTTCAAGAGTCTGAATTGTTCTTTCACTCTGCCCGTCAGTTTGTGGATGATATGCGGTGCTCATATCCAAACGAGTTCCCAGGGCCTCCTGTAGTAATTGCCAAAACTTTGATGTAAATCTACTATCACGATCGAATATAATGGAAATAGGTATTCCATGCCTTGAAACAATTTCCTTTATGTATAATCATAATAGTTTCTCCATTCTATCCGTTTCCTTTATAGGCAAGAAATGTGCAGATTTGGTGAGACGATCAACTATTACCCAAATGGTGTCATAACCCCAGGCAGTCTTAGGTAACTTTGTGATGTAATCCATGGTAATACCGTCCCATTTCCATTCTGGGATTTCTGGTTGTTGAAGTAACCCTGATGGCTTCTGGTGTTCTGCTTTGACTTTGGAACAAGTTAAACATTCCCCAACATATGTTGCAACATCTGTCTTTAAATTAGGCCACCAATAATGCGTCTTAAGATCTTGATACATCTTTCCAACTCCAGGATGTATCGAGTATCTTGTCTTATGTGCCTCGTTCAATATCAACTTCCTTAATCCACCCAACTTTGGTACCCAAATACGGTTTGCAAAATATCGAATTCCGTCTTCCCGTATAACGAGTTGTTTGTTCTTCATTATTTCATTTCCTATGTTTTCTTTAGTAAGAACTTCTCGTTGAGCCTCTTTGATTTGTGAGTTGAGATTCATGCGAATTTTTATGTTCATCGCTCGTACTCGAATTGGTTCCCGTTCCTTTCTGCTTAGAGCGTCAGCCACTAAATTCGCTTTCCCGGGATGATAGCGAATCTCACAATCATAGTCGTTTATCAGCTCGACCCACCTACGTTGCCTCATGTTCAGCTGTTTCTGATCAAAAATATGTTGAAGGCTTTTATGATCAGTAAACACAGTGCATTTAACCCCATATAAATAGTGTCTCCATATCTTCAATGCAAACACTACTGCTCCCAATTCTAAATCATGCGTCGTATAAATCCGCTCGTGAATCTTCAATTGTCGAGATGCGTATGCTATAACTTTCTTCCGTTGCATAAGGATGCAACCAAAACCTTGTCGTGAAGCGTCACAATATTTCTCAAAATCATCGTTCCCTTCAGGTAATGATAAAATAGGCGCTGTAGTCAACTTCTTCTTCAGTAATTGAAATGCACTCTCCTGCTCAGAGGTCCATTCGTACTTCTTCCCTTTTTACGTTAACGCTGTTAATGGTTTAGCTATTCGGGAACAATCTTGAATAAACCTTCTATAATAACCTGCTAAACCCAAAAATTGGCTTATCTACGTTGGTGTCTTAGGAGTCTCCCATTTTTCAATGGCCTCACTTTTAGCTGGATCAACCTGAATTCCTTTGCTACTAACAACGTAGCCAAAAAATTGCACTTCTTTCAACCAAAACGAACACTTAGAAAATTTGGCGTATAACTGTTCTTTTCTTAACAATTCTAATACCAACCTTAAATGCTGCTCATGCTCTTGCTCATTTTTGGAATAGATAAGAATATCGTCAATGAAAACGATAACAAACTTATCTAAATACGGACTACAAACTCGATTCATGAGGTCCATGAATACAGCTGGCGCATTAGTCAACCCACACGGCATAACCAAAAATTCGTAATGACCATAACGTGTCCGAAAAGCAGTTTTCGAAATATCTTCTTCTTTGACACGTAATTGATGATAGCCCGATCTTAAGTTGATTTTCGAGTACACACATGATCCTTGCAGTTGATCAAATAAGTCGTCAATTCTCGGTAGTGGATACCGATTCTTGATAGTTAACTTATTTAATTCACGATAATCTATACACATCCTAAAAGATTCATCTTTCTTCTTGACGAATAAAATCGGAGCTCCCCACGGTGAAGTACTTGGTCGTATGAATCCATGGTCCATTAATTCTTTTAACTGACTCTGAAGTTTTTTTAACTCAGATGGTGCAAGTCTATATGGAGCACGAGCCACTGGTGCAGCTCCTGGTACTAGATCTATTTGAAATTCTACAGATCTAAATGGAGGTAATCCCGGCAACTCTTCCTGAAAGACTTCAGGAAAATCTCTTGCCACAGGCACGCCATTGATGCTCTTCACTTTTTCCTTCGTTTCGACTTTATTAACATGTGCTAAGATAGCATAACACCCTTTCTTCAAGCACTTTTGAGCTTTCAAACAACTAATGAGTTTTAGCTTTGAGTTACCCTTCTCTCCATAAATCATTACTGGCGTTTTATCCTTACGAGGAATGCGAATTACCTTCTTGGCACACACAACTTCAGCTCCTATTTTGGACATCCAGTCCATGCCGACTATTACATCAAAACTTCCTAATTCTACGGGTATCAAATAAATCTTAAATATTTCTCCGGCTAAATTTATTTTACAATCACGGCAAATTTTATCGGCTTTAATTAGTTTACCATTAGATAACTCAATCATGTACTTAGCATCTAGAGGTAATGATGAACAATTCAATTTAGCGTGAAAGTCTCTACACACGTAACTTCTATCGGCACCAGTATCAAATATAATAGATGCGGTAAGTTATTAATGGTAAACGTACCCGTAACAAGCTCCGGGTCTTCGCACGCCTCTCTAGGATTAATAACAAATGCTCTTCCACGTGCAGATCCGTTATTCTTCTCTGGATTCGGGCACTGACTCTTATAATGACCCTGTTTCCCACACCCATAACAAGTAACAGTGGTCAAGGCAGTTCTATTTGCATTGGTGGCAGGAGTCTTGGTACCGTTTGTATTTGTAGCAGGAACCCTACAATCTTCAGCAAGATGACCTTTTCGATTACAATTGTTGCACACCACATTACAATAACCAGAGTGATGTTTGTGGCATCTGTTACATAAAGGATTTCATCCCTTGTAACCTGAGTTCGAACCGCTACCCGCACCTTGCGTGGTTTCTTGTTGGATTGTTGATGCTTACCTTCCCACTTTCTATTTTTTCCCGATGTCTTGACATCGATGTTCTTATCCAGAATAATCTGGTCCATCAACTCGTTCACCATGGTGATGGCTTCGTGAATAGTCTTGGGTTTCGATGCTGTAACATTTGCTTTGACATTTTTAGGCAAACCATCTTTGTACAGTTCTATCTTCCGTTCTTCGGTTGGTACCAATTCGGGACATAGCAAAGCTAATTCCATGAATCGCTGATTGTAATTGGTGAGTTCAGTACCAAAAACTTTCAGGCTTCGTAATTCAGCTTCCAACTTCCTAACCTCGTTCCTTGGACAATACTCGTTGATTTGCATTGTTTTGAATTCTTCCCAGGGAGTATCATAAGCTACATCTCCTCCTACGGCCTTCACATAGTTTTTCCACCATGTGAGTGCACTATCTTGTAACGTGCACGATGCATACTTGGTCATGTCCTTCTCAATACAACCACTGATTTTAAACACAGACTCAATCTTTTCGATCCACCGGGTTAAACCTACTGGTCCTTCTGTTCCACTGAATGATGAGGGCTTTCAACCTTGAAAAGTTTTGTAAGTACATCCCACACGAGGATTTGGGTTAACTGCAGCACCTCTCGCAGCCTCGACCCATAATATTCTGTCGTCCACTCGCTGATTGATGAGTTCCTCTATTTCTTGTTCCGTCATTCAGTTCAATCGCGCCATAATCTTCAATAAGAATGAAAAAAATAATTATTCACATGGAATATTATAGATGTAGTATGTATTTACAGTACATCGTAGCTTATTAATAATATGAACCAGTTATTATTATAAAAGCCTTTTCTTCTTATTAGCGTTTAATAATTATATCTAGGGTAGTACCTACCCATTAAAGTTCATACTTAATAGCTTAGTACGAAAATCAATTACTACCACCCAAATAATACTTAACCATGGAAAATTATTGCATTTCACACTTCACTATTTTACATATGCTTATCTTACATCAAACATTAAGCAAACCACACTAGTAATATTATACAAAACATTATATGATCCCATGGTTTAAAACAACAGCGCATCATTTAACCCAAAGCATTTGCGTTCAAAGAAATCGCTTAAAGGTTATCCTGGTTGTCTCACTGCGTTTTGGCTGAGGAACTGAAGAACTGGATGTCGGGATAGAACTAATAGGAATAGCGGGAATAGGTGTGGAAGTATCTGGTGGAGTTGGTGCCACAACATTCTCTCTAGACTCGGGATTTGGATTTTCCATTTCAGTAGCCTTTCGTTTCTTTCCTCGTTCGAACTTGTCTTTTGTAATTTCCTGTATTTCTTCCTCCTCAGGATCACTTTCTGGTTCCTCTTCAATTGATTCATCCGGAACTTGTGAGTCTTCCCCAAAGGTGTCGTTTTCATCATCGGATAGGTTAATGACTAGAACACCATCTGAAGATTCTGGTTCGGAGTCGCTGAATGTGATAATAAGTTCTAAGCCAGACATCTATCACATAACAACTAGCACGTTAGTACCACATAATATTTACATATTAATTTTTTTAACCAACAAGGATAAGCAATAGTTTTCGAAATCAAACACGGTCAAAGTCCAGACTCACTAATGCGTCCTAACAAACTCGATATGACACACTAATGCAAATTTTCTGGTTCTCTAAGACCAACGCTCTGATACCACATGTCATAACCCGACCTTAACCATAAGGACGATTACAATAACATATGATTTCATCGCGAGGTATTGACCTCATTATGCGACATTTTTCAAAAACTGCATTCGTTTTTTACAATACAAACCATAGCTTTTATTACAAATACAAGGTTTAAACAACTTAATAATGATTATCGTTTAGCGATAATCTTAGACTTACAAACTTTACATGTGATAATAACAATACGACTTCCAACATATTTTACATTACAAATCCTCCGATATGCAGTTTTATTTTTGACACAAATATGCATACTCAATATCTTGCTTAAATTCAACATGTTGCAGCGGAAGCTTTTAGTTATCACCTGAGAATAAACATGCTTAAAACGTCAACATAAAGTTGGTGAGATATAGGTTTAATGCCGGCAGAGTTATAAATATAGACTACAAGATTTCATATATAAACGTTTTAATAAAAATATTCTAAGTTGTTGAGCACTTGATAACCATACTTAACATTTAATCAACGTCGCATATTCTCTTTATTATGAAATCTTACTACACCGTACCAAGTGTAGTTACCGAAACGAAGTACTGTGCAACCGTTGAATACTGGTCGTCCAGTCCGGTTGGGGTTGTCAGGCCCGATAGATCTATCAACAGGATTCGCGTTTACAATACCTCATGTAAATAATAGTTACCAAGTTACAGGGAAGTATGCCAGTGGTACAACTCAACGTAGAATATATATTTTTAATCACTTGTGTCCATAACGTAAATCATAAAATGCATGTATTCTCATCCCGAAATATTTAGAGTTTAAAAGTGGGACTATATACTCACTTTTGCCTTGAAGGTATTTATCACGACTTGGTCTCCGATAGATATCACAAACCTAACCATATATATAATATATCAACATATTTTCTTTTTAAGTAATCGTTATATATATATATATATATATATATATATATATATATATATATATATATATATATATATATATATATATATATATATATATATATATATATATATATATATACTTTTAATACTTTTAATATTTTCTTAGTCCGTAGTTAGCAGTCCGATGTTAGTGGTCCACAATTAGTTGCTCAATAAAATAAATAAAGACCCCATCGTATTCGTATTGATCAGAATTAATGTTGACCCATGGTTCCATGTTGTCAAATGACGTGTTGCGTACATAAAGTACCGTGTTGTCAAATGACGTCTTGCGTACAATCATGAGGTCTTATGATTAATCTTCTCGTGTTGTTTACGGGTGGTCCTGAAATATATAAAATCAAATCATAAGTAAATATATATGAAATATCATATTAATTAGAAATATATGATTAATTTAATTTTTCTCCAAATATTTTCGTAGCTAAACTAGCTTCGCATACCCGATCTTGTTTTAGTCGTAGTTTCTTCATTACAACTCCGTTTTTGTTGGTTCAACTTGCCACTTCCTTGGATCGAGTCAAATTTTAAGAATATGAACTGAAAATACCTTAGGTTGTATTCGAAATCACAGGTTATAGGTCAAACTTTGGTGAAACTTATGAAGGTGATCATTTTCCATCATAAAAACAACATTTAATGATCATTTTTCTAAAAATACTTACACTTTGAGTTAAACCATGAAATTTTTATGTGTTAACATATTCATAAGAAATATCATTTTTCCAGAACATGAACTTCCAATTTAAAGCTTAAGATGGTTTTTAATTATCCAACCCAAAACAGCCTCCGGTTGCACTCCGACGACGTAGATTCAGTTTTTAAGATGTTCTTTGTAAAACCAAGTTATATCTTGTTAAGTTAGCATATCATTATGATATATTACAGGTCTTGAATTGTTTTAAAAGGTAAGTTAGAAGGATCTATTTAGTTTGCAAACAAGTTTGAAATCATTCAAACTATGTTCTTGTTGTTAAAATTTTACAACACAAAATAAGATAGCTATATAAATATGAATCGAATAAGGTTATGAACAAGGTTACTACCTCAAGTTACTTGGACAAAGTTACTGTAAAATATGAGAAAAATCCTAGAACCAAAAGAGTGGTGGAGTTGGATCAAAAGGTTGGAAGTAAACTTGTATTTTTGGAAGGATTATTGAAGTTTTCTTGTAAGGAATTTATTATGATGATTAAAGCTTGTTTTTGAAGCTAGATCTTCATGGGTTTTTGCTGAGATTGTGAAGAACACTTAAGGTTCCTAAGAGTATGTTTTTGGTTAGAGAAAATGTGTAGTAAAAATGAAATTGGAATGGAGTATAAATGGTGGTGAAAAGATGTATAAATTTGTAATATTGTGCAAAAGTCTTGTAATATGCCAAATTGATTAATCATGCATGCTAAGATCCAAAATTGGCTGACTCATGGCTGCTAATAAAGTGATTGTGATGTGTATATACTAATAGTAAATACGTATAGGAGCTGGGTATGATACGAGTACATATACTCTAGGTATACGTGTAGAAATTTTGAGGAAACGGAACGAGAATTCAAATATAGCTATCTTTTGTAAATATACTTATATTGTTTTATGTATATAAGCCCTTTAAAAGTTATTAAATACATATTTATATGATACTTGTATAAGTATTATAGGTTAAAGGTATATATGTCAAATAACGTTACGTATAGTTATCATTTTGAAAACTTAAGTTAGTAGTCTCAAAGTATACTTATAACTTATTGTTATTAGTACACAATGAGATGTTAAACCATTCTTAGATCATGTTAAATATATATAAATACATATATATACACAAATGTATAATTATCGTTTGTTATATAGTTCGTGATATCAACGGTCAAATTGGACGGTCAAACGTTGTGTAAAACTCTTTTTAAAAACATAAATCTCAATAATTTAGATTGCTTATCATGTTGGTAAGGTTTAATTTATGTAAATATTAATCTCATAGGTATAAAATGATCGGAAAAATCCGGGTCGTTACACACGATCCATTATTTCGATGGGTTCTTCGATGAATTGAAGTTTTTCGTTGATTTGGATTTCGTCTAATGGAATAGTGAGATCTTGTTTAGCAAAACATTTATTCAAATTTGAGATGTGAAAAGTGTTATGTACAGCCGCGAGTTGTTGAGGTAATTCAAATCGGTAAGTAACTGGTCCGACACGATCAATAATCTTGAATGCTCCAATATACCTTGGATTTAATTTCCCTTGTTTACCAAATTAAACAACGCCTTTCCAAGGTGCAACTCTAAGCATGACCATCTCTCCAATTTCAAATTCTATATCTTTTCTTTTAATGTCAGTGTAGCTCTTTTGTCGACTTTGGGCGGTTTTCAACCGTTGTTGAATTTGGATGATCTTCTCGGTAGTTTCTTATATTATCTCCGGACCCGTAATCAGTCTATCCCCCACTTCGCTCCAAAAAATCGGAGACCTGCACTTTCTACCATAAAGTACTTCAAACGGCGCCATCTCAATGCTTGAATGGTAGCTGTTGTTGTAGGAAAATTCTGCTAACGAAAAGTGTTGATCCCAACTGTTTCTGAAATCAATAACACATGCTCGTAGCATGTCTTCAAGCGTTTGTATCGTCCTTTCGCTCTGCCCATCAGTTTGTGGATGATAAGTAGTACTCATGTCTAGACGAGTTCCTAATGCCTGCTGTAATGTCTGCCAGAATCTTGAAATAAATCTGCCATCCCTATCAGAGATAATAGAGATTGGTATTCCATGTCTGAAGACGACTTCCTTCAAATACAGTCGTGCTAGCTTCTCCATCTTGTCATCTTCTCTTATTGGCAGGAAGTGTGCTGATTTGGTGAGACGATCAACTATTACCCAAATAGTATCAAAACCACTTGCAGTCCTTGGCAATTTAGTGATGAAATCCATGGTAATGTTTTCCCATTTCCATTCTGGGATTTCATATTGTTGAAGTAGACCTGATGGTTTCTGATGCTTCGCTTTGACCTTAGAACACATCAAACATTCTCCTACGTATTTACCAACATCGGCTTTCATACCCGGCCACCAAAAATGTTTCTTAAGATCCTTGTACACCTTTCCCATTCCAGGATGTATTGAGTATCTGGTTCTTCTATAAGTACCATTTCTCTCATATCTCCAAATTTTGGTACCCAAATTCTTTCAGCCCTATACCGGGTTCCGTCTTCCCGAATATTAAGATGCTTCTCCGATCCTTTGGGTATTTCTCCTTTAAGTTTCTCTCTTTTAAAACTCCTTGTTGCGCCTCCTTAATTTGAGTAGTAAGGTTAGTGTGAATCATTACATTCATAGATTTTACTCGACTAGGTTCTCTGTCCTTTCTGCTCAAGGCGTTGGCTACCACATTTACCTTCCCCGGGTGGTAACGAATCTCAAAGTCGTAATCATTTAACAATTCAATCCATCTGCGCTGCCTCATGTTCAGTTGTTTCTGATTAAATATGTGTTGAAGACTTTTGTGGTCGGTATATATAATACTTTTGACCCCATATAAGTAGTGCCTCCAAGTCTTTAATGCAAAAACAACCGCGCCTAATTTCAAATCATGCGTCGTATAATTCTGCTCGTCAATCTTCAATTGTCTAGACGCATAAGAAATTACTTTCGTTCATTGCATTAATACACAACCGAGACCTTGCTTTGTGGCGTCACAATATATCACAAAATCATCATTCCCTTCAGGTAATGAAAATATAGGTGCCGTAGTTAACTTTTTCTTCAACAATTAAAACGCTTTCTCTTGTTCATCCTTCCATTCAAATTTCTTCCCTTTATGCATTAATGCAGTCAAGTGTTATGCTATTTTGGAAAAATCTTGGATGAATCTCCTGTAATAACCAGCTAGCCCTAAAAATTGGCGTATGTGTTTCGGAGTTTTCGGGGTTTCCCACTTTTCAACAGTTTTAATCTTTGCTGGATCCACCTGAATACCTTCTTTGTTCACTATGTGACCGAGAAATTGAACTTCTTCCAACCAAAATGCACACTTTGAAAACTTAGCGTACAGTTTTTCCTTCCTTAACAACTCTAGCACTTTTCTCAAATGTTCTTCATGCTCTTGGTCATTCTTTGAGTAAATAAGTATGTCATCGATGAAAACAATGACAAACTTGTCAAGGTATGGTCCACACACTCGGTTCATGAGGTCCATGAACACAGCTGGTGCGTTAGTTAACCCAAACGGCATAACCATAAACTCGTAATGACCGTAACGTGTCCTAAAAGCAGTCTTTGGAATATCATCCTCCTTCACCTGCATTTGGTGATACCCAGAACATAAATCAATCTTCGAATAAATCGATGAGCCTTGTAGTTGATCAAATAAGTCATCAATTCTCGGTAGTGGGTAGCGGTTCTTGATGGTAAGTTTGTTCAACTCTCGGTAGTCGATACACAACCTAAATGTACCATCCTTCTTCTTGACAAATAAAATAGGAGCTCCCCACAGTGACGTGCTTGGTCGAATGAAACCACGCTCTAAAAGTTCCTGTAACTGACTTTGTAATTCTTTCTTTTCATTGGGTGCGAGTCTGTATGGAGCACGAGCTATTGGTGCAGCTCCTGGTACAAGGTCTATTTGAAATTCAACGGATCGATGTGGGGGTAATCCCGTTAATTCTTTCGAAAATACATCGGGAAATTCTTTTGCGACGGGAACATCACTGATGTTCTTTTCTTCAGGTTTAACTTCCTTGATGTATGCTAGAATGACGTAACAACCTTTTCTTATTAGTTTTTCACCTTCAAACTACTAATAAGATTTAATTTCGCATTGTTCTTTTCTCCGTACACTATTAAAGGTTTTCCTTTTTCACGCATAATGCGAATCGCATTTTTGTAACAAACGACCTCTGCTCTCACCTTTTTCAACCAGTCCATGCCAATTATTACATCAAAACTCCCTAATTTGACTGGTATTAAATCAATTTTAAACGTTTCATCCCCCAATTTAATTTCTCTATCCCGACATATATTATCTGCTGAAATTAATTTACCGTTTGCTAATTCGAGTAAAAATTTACTATCCAAAGGGGTCAATGGGCAACTTAATTTAGCACAAAAATCTCTACTCATATAGCTTCTATCCGCACCCGAATCATATAAAACATAAGCAGATTTATTGTCAATAAGAAACGTACCCGTAACAAGCTCCGGGTCTTCCTGCGCTTCTGCCGTATTAATATTGAAAACTCTTCCGCGGCCCTGCCCATTAGTATTCCCCTGATTCGGGCAATTACTTCTAACGTGGCTCAGTTTTCCACATCCATAACAAACAAAGGCGTCATTACTGTTTTGACACTATTTGTTCCTTTAGTTATGTTAAACTTTGTCCGTAGACCTCACACTTTTTCGCACCATGGCCAGTTCTTTTACACTTGGTGCAAAATGTCGTGCAGAACTCATTCTGGTGGTACTCTTCACATCTTTGGCTTTTTTGGTTTTTGTTGCCATTATTGTTGTTGAGATTGTTGTTGGGATTTTTATTGTTGTTGAAACGATTGTTTTAGTTGTTGTTGTTGTTGGGACGTTTATTGTAGTTATTGTTAGGATTACGGTTATTGTTGCGATTTTTGTTGCGGTTGTTATGATTGTTATTGTGATTATGGTTGTGATTGTTGTTGTTATTGTATTGGTGACCCTTGTCACTGGTTTCTTCCCACTTTCTCTTGAGTTGTTTCGTGTTGGCTTCATCGGCCGCTTGGTTTTTTATTCTTCCCTCAATCTGATTTATGAATTTATGAGCCATTCGACTTGCTTTTTATATGGAAACGGGCTTCTTGAATCCTTACTGGTAACCCTTTTAGAAACGCGTCGATCTTCTCTTCTTCATCTTTGAACTCTCCCGGGCAAAATAGGCACAACTCGGTGAATCGTCGTTCATATGTGGTAATGTCGAACCCTTGTGTTCGTAACTCTCTAAGTTCTACCTTGAGCTTATTGACTTCGTTTCTAGGTCGGTACTGCTCGTTTATCAATTGCTTGAATACCGACCACGGTAGTGCGTAAGCAGCATTTTATCCTACCTGTTCAAGATAGGTATTCCACCACGTTAACGCAGTACCTGTGAAGGTATGCGTAGCGTACTTAACTTTGTCCTCTTCAGCACACTTACTTATGGAAAACACCGATTCGACTTTCTCGGTCCACCGTTTCAATCCAATTGGTCCATCGGTTCCATCAAATTCCAAAGGTTTACAGGCAGTGAATTCTTTGTAGGAGCATCCTACACGATTTCTTGTGGAATTAGTTCCACTGCTTGATCCAGAGTTATTGTTATTTTGCATCGCAGCCTGTACTGCGGCTATGTTCGCAGCAAGGAAAACACGAAAATCTTCCTCACTCATATTCAAATTCTGATGAGTCGTCGGTGCCATTTCCTTCAAAAATAGCCAAAAGAATTGAGTTAATCATATAGAATTTAAGAGTAGTCAATAGTATTTAGTAGCATTATATGAACTTATTTATAAAAGCTTTTTCTTCATATTAGCATTTTATAGTTTTAATTCCAGTAGTACCTACCCGTTAAGTTCATACTTACTAGCTACTATACAACTCAACTACTATGCTTCTATATGAAAAACTTATTACAATAATATTTCGCGTTCAATCTTTATACGATCTTCTATCCAAGGATCTCGATCTAGGCGAGAGGTTGTGGTTGCCATGCTGAACCAACTTTTTCCTTTCTTGACTGGTGGTGAACCCTCCTCTCTTCTTTCTGGGTCCGCTCGTAGGCAATTCTAGTTAATACGCAAGTTGTTTAGCGAAAGAAATAAAGACACGTAATTCATAAGTCCAGAAACAAGTCATGCATTCAGGTTTTACTTAGATAACTTCCCATCCTTGATCTTGTGGAAAGTAACTGTTATGACCATTGGCTAGGCAGCATGTTGTCATGTCATCAAAACGACGAGGGTTTCGTAATGCCCAACAGCCTCATAGCAATCTAAAAACCTTGTTTCTTACCCCAACTACTGAGTCCGTCACTTGTGAGAATGTTTTATTTAAAAGTTTCAACCCAATGTTCTTTTTCTCAATTTGATGAGAAGCGAACATTATTAACCTGTAAGCATAACATGCTTCTTTATGTTGCATGTTAGAAGCTCTTTCTAAAGAACAGAGTCCTATGTTTGGATAGTTGAGTCAAAATAGGTTCGTAACCCGTAGCGTAAAATTGCATCTGGGTTTCCCGCACTAAATGCCTTAAAGAAAACTTGGCGTAACTTAAACTCTCCCCAATGTGATATACCCCATCTTTCAAATGAAAGCCTTTTATATACTAAGGCATGCCTGGAATTTCTTTCAAACGTTTGACAAACTAATTTTGCCGTAACTAATTGTGCTGATGAATTCTGCCCGACTCTAGACAAGATTTCCTCAATCATATCCTCTGGTAGGTCTTCTAAAATATTCGGTTGTCTACCCTTAAATTCCATTTTGTTTTTATACTGTAAAATAGACAAGGATTAGATTCGTAAAAGATAATTAACAAACAATACAAACAATTTTTACATAGAACATAAAAGTACAAGCACACTACAATACATATAATACACAACATGATTACAACCCTCTAATCTGAATCACTGGTTTCTTCTTCTTCTGACTTGGTTCGTTTTCCTAATTTTCTAGGGATATATGGTGCTCCTCTAATACGAGCCGTCATTTTCCACAATGGTTTAGAAAAACCTGGTGGTTTAGAGGTTCCTGGGTTATTGTAATAATTTGGGAGATACGGATGTTACCGATACATATAAAGTTCATCGGGGTTGGAATCAGGTTTCTCTATTTTTACACCTTTTCCCTTATTATTTTTTTTTGCTATATTAAATTGGGTCGAGGTAATTTCTATAACATCATAGGAATCCTCATCCAGATCCGATTCATCGGAAAATTAGTAATCTTCCCAATATTTTGCTTCCTCGACGGAAACACCATTGACCATTACTAACTTTGGTCCGTTGGTTGAGGATTTTCTTTTATTTAAAAGATTTATAGTAGGTATTAATATTTCTTCCTCCGGAATCTCTTCTTCTTCCGGTTCTTCCTCCTCAGGTTCCTCCTCTTCCGGTTCCTCTTCTTCCGGTTCCTCCTCTTCCGGTTCTTCTTCGGGAATTTGTGAATCTTCCCAAATTATATTCGACTCTTCATTAATATTAGGTGAGTCGATGGGATTTGTACTAGTGGTAGACATCTATCACACAATATCAAACACATTAAGAGATTAATATATCACATAATATTTACATGTTAATAATATATAGTTTCCAACAAAAGTGTTAAGCAATCGTTTTTAAAGAAAACACGGTCCAAGTCCAGACTCACTAATATATCCTAACAAACTCGATAAGACAAACTAATGCAAATTCTGTTTCTCTAAGACCAATGCTCTGATACCAATTGAAATGTCCCGTTCATATTGATTATAAACGTTCCATATTAATTGATTTCGTTGCGAGGTTTTGACCCTTATATGAGACGTTTTTCAAAGACTGTATTCGTTTTTAAAACAAACCATAACCTTTATTTTATCGACAAGGTTAAAAAGTCACCACCTAGATTATCCAGAAATGATAATCTAAAAATGTCACACTTACACACTACCAATACATATTGGTTTACAATATTAATATGTTACAACAAAGTAAATCTCGAATGCAGTTTTAAACAATATTATACAAGCATGCTGACAGCAAATCTTATCCATATTTTCGAATGCAACAGCGGAAGCTCTTAATAATCACCTGAGAATAAACATGCTTTAAACGTCAACAAAAATGTTGGTGAGTTATAGGTTTAACCTATATATTTATCAAATTGTAATAATAGACCACAAGATTTCATATTTCAATATACATCTCATACATAGAGATAAAAATTATTCATATGGTGAACACCTGGTAACTGACATTAACAAGATGCATATAGAATATCCCCATCATTCCGGGACACCCATTGGACATGATAATTTTGAAGTACTAAAGCATTCCAAATTACAGATTGGGGCTTGTTGGGCCCGATAGATCTATCTTTAGGATTCGCGTCAATTTGGGGGTCTGTTCCCAAATTCTTAGGCTACCAAGCTAAAAAGGGGCATATTCGGCTTCGATCATTCACCCATATAATGTAGTTTCATTTACTTGTGTCTATTTTGTAAAACATTTATAAAATTGCATGTATTCTCATCCTAAAATATTAGATTTTAAAAGTGGGACTATAACTCACTTTCACAGATTTTTACTTCGTCGGGAAGTAAGACTTGGCCACTGGTCGATTCACGAACCTATAACAAATATGTACATATATATCAAAGTATGTTTAAAATATATTTACAACATTTTTAATACGTTTAATGTTTTAAGTTTATTAAGTCAACTGTCCTCGTTAGTAACCTACAACTAGTTGTCCACGGTTAGATGTACATAAATAAATCGATATATATTATCTTGAATCAATCCACAACCCAGTGTATACACGTCTCAGGCTAGATCACAACTCAAAGTATATATATTTTTGGAATCAACCTCAACCCTGTATAGCTAACTCCAACATTACTGCATATAGAGTGTGGTTGTTCCAAATAATATATATAGATGGGTCGATATGATATGTCAAAACATTTGCATACGTGTCTATGGTATCCCAAGATTACATAATATATTAGAATACATGTATAGTACAATATGAGTTAGCTAGGATAGGATTAATATAGATTTGTTACCAATTTTCACGTAGTTACAACAAGAAAAATTATCCAATCTTGTTTTTCCCATAACTTCTTCGTTTCAAATCCGTTTTGAGTGATTCAAGTTGCTATGGTTTCACATTGAACTTAAGTTTATGAATCTAAATAGAAAAAGTATATGTTTATAGCATAAATACAGTTTACAAGTTGTTTTTGTAAAGGTAGTCATTTCAGTCGAAAGAACGACGTCTAGATGACCATTTTGGAAAACATACTTCCACTTTGAGTTTAACCATGATTTTTGGATATAGTTCCATGTTCATAAGAAAAATAATTTTCCCAGAAGAACAACTTTTAAATCAAAGTTTATCATAGTTTCTAATTAACTAACCCAAAACAGCCCGCGGTGTTACTACGACGGCGTATATCCGGTTTTACGATGTTTTTCATGTTTTCAGGTTTTAAATCATTAAGTTAGCATATCATATAGATATAGAACATGTGTTTAGTTGATTTTAAAAGTCAAGTTAGAAGGATTAACTTTTATTTGCGAACAAGTTTAGAATTAACTAAACTATGTTCTATTGATTACAAGTTTAGACCTTCGAATAAGGTATTTTTATATATATAAATCGAATGATGTTATGAACATCATTACTATCTCAGGTTTTGTGGATAAACCTACTGGAAATGAGAAAAATAGATCTAGCTTCAAAGGATCCTTGGATGGCTTGAAAGTTCTTGATGTAGAATCATGACACGAAAACAAGTTCAAGTAAGATTTTCACTCGAAATAAGATGGTTATAGTTATAGAAATTGAATCAAAGTTTGAATATGAGTATTACCTTGTATTAGAAAGATATCTTACTGTAAATAAGAAAGATTTCTTGAGGTTGGATGATCACTCAAAGTGGATTTGCAAGATTGGAAGTAAGCTAGCAAACTTGGAAGTGTTGCCGGTGTGTTCTTTAGTAGTTGTTTTATAACTTGGTTTATGTATGAATTTATGAACTAGATTGAGCTATATTTTGATGAAGATGATGAAGAACACTTAGAACAATGGAAGAACACTTGAGAGAGAGTAGTTTGATGCATGTATGTTGCAAAATGAAAGTGTTTATGGTACTCCTAATTCACGTGAAAGTGTAGTCTCAATATAGGCTCCATTAGTTTGTAATTTTGTGAGATATTTCATGCTAGATGTTAAATGATGGTTCCCAAATGGTTAGGTGACTCACATGGGCTGCTAAGAGCTGATCATTGGAGTGTATATACCAATAGTAAATACATTTAGAAGCTGTGTATTGTACAAGTACAAATACGAGTGCATCGAGTAGAATTGTTGATGAAAATGAATGAGGATGTAATTGTAAGCATTTTTGTTGTAGAAGTACTTTGATAAGTGTCTTGAAGTCTTTCAAAAGTGTATGAATACATATTAAAACACTACATGTATATACATTTTAACTGAGTCGTTAAGTCATCGTTAGTCGTTACATGTAAGTGTTGTTTTGAAACCTTTAAGTTAACGATCTTGTTATATGTTGTTAACCCATTGATTATTATATCTAATGAAATATTAAATCATTACCTTATCATGATATCATGATGTATTAATATATCTTAATATGATATATATACATTTAAATGTCGTTACAATAATAATCGTTACATATATGCCTCGTTTCGAAATCCTTAAGTTAATAGTCTTGTTTTTACATATGTAGTTCATTGTTAATATACTTAATGATATGTTTGCTTATCATAATATCATGTTAACTATATATATATATATATATATATATATATATATATATATATATATATATATATATATATATATATATATATATATATATATATATATATATATATATATGACATCATATAGTTTTTACAAGTTTTAACGTTCGTGAATCACCGATCAACTTGGGTGGTCAATTGTCTATATGAAGCCTATTACAATTAATCAAGTCTTAACAAGTTTGATTGCTTAACATGTTGGAAACACTTAATCATGTAAATATCAATTTCATTTAATATATATAAACATGGAAAAGTTAGGGTCACTACAGATTCAACTAATATTTTAAAAATTCGACCCTAGGTCATACTTCCCTTACTCACCATAATAAGGAGTAGTATAATTTAGGCCACGCTAAATATAAATTTAAAACTATTACCTCCTCTCCTGATAGCTGATTCTGGCGCCTTGCGGCCTAACGACACCGCATAAATAAAACTGCCCGTTTCGATCATATCACTCTTCCCAATACAAGGGGTACAACCGGTCTTCTTTTATATCAACAATGACAAAGTCGGCTGGGAATTCCATTTCACCCACTTTAACAATTAATTCCTCGGTGATCCCCACACTTTGGCTAATAGATTGGTCAATCAATTTAACTCCCGTTTTGGTGGGCGCAGGGTCACCAAGGCCTAACCTCTTAAAGATAGAGTAAGGCATAAAGTTTATGCTTGCTCCCTAGTCGGCCAATGAAATTAGCATCTCCGACCCGTTTATACTACATGGAACTAGGAAAGGTCCGGGATCGCCCATTTTAGGTGGTAGATTTAGTTTTTTCAAAATCTCATCACACTCCCTCTTTAGGAAAGTGGTGGATGCTTACTCACATTCCCCTTTCTTGGACATAAGCGTCTTCAAGAACTTCTCGTAGTTGGGCATATTCTCGAGCACTTCCGCCAATGGTAGTTTGACATAAATATTTTCATTTTCGGCTTGAGTAGACTTACAATCCACATCCTTTGGATGTGTAGGAGTCAATGCTTTAGGATATGGAGTCGTTGCCTCATATTTCCCCATGTTTTGTGTAGCATGAACCTCGACCTCGTTCTTTTGCTCCTTTTCATTCAAACCATTTCCTACTTTTGCTCCATTTTCAACAATTTCCTTGAAATCATTTCCCATTTTCTCACATGGTGACTCGGTAGCCTCTATGGACATCACATTTTTCACATGATAAGGAATGTAATCTGCCACTTTGGACTCATCTAAAAACTTAAACACTTCAAGCTCCATTGTGGTGATTTGCAATGCTTCATCCATATCAAACTCCTCCTCTTCAACATCAAATGTAAATACACAAGGATAATCTTGTTGATCCTCCTCTCCGATTGTAATAATTGAGTTCACTTGAGTGTAATTGGAATTTGGTGTGGGATTTGATGAACTTTTTTGGTTATTATTTTGGTTATGATTGACACTCTCAATGGGAATGGTACTTGTATTGTTGTTGTTTTGGTTTTGGTTTGGGTGTTGATTGTTGCAATTGTTGTTGTAATTGTTGTTGGGATTAACTTGGGTGTTTGATGGTAAAGTTCCTTGAGGTCTCTCGGCGACTTGTTTTGATAATATCTCTACGGTGCTCTCAAGGTTTTGGAATGATGCTTTTTAATGTCTTAATTGTTGTTTTAGTAACTCATTCTCCTTAGTCAAAAATGCATCGGTTGTCTCCACCTTCTTGATGTAGGTTTTGTTATTGGTTTTGATTGTAACCTTGATTATTTTGATACCCTTGATTGCTTTGATTGTTGTGACTTTAGTTGTTATAGAATTGGCTATTGTAAGGTTGATGATTTTGTGTTTGGTAGTTGTTGCTCCGATTTTGGTTATAGTTTTGGTTGTAGCCTTGCTTTCGATTTTGGAATCCGGGTGGTGGATTATTTTGGGTGTTGAAAGAGACTTGTCTTTGGTTTTGGTTGAAGTAACCTTGGGTTCCTTGGTAAGATTTTTTACCTTGTGTTAATGAACCACCTCGTTGATAGTTTTGGTTACTCACAAAGTTAACATGAGCATCCGAGTTCATTGGGATATCGTCCAAATTAAGTTGATTGCATTGGTTGATTTGTGGACAACTCTTTGTAAGATGAGGTCCATCACACCTCTCACATCCGAGTTGCATAGCAACGATGGATTGTTGTAGCTTCTTCAACTCCTTACCGTAAGATTGAAATTGGTTGTTCAAGCGAGCAAGAGTAACTTGACCGTTGTCAGTTTCCACTTGAGCTATACTCTTTCTTGGCAAATCCCTAGGGGATGGATTCCATTCATAAGTGTGAATCGAAATGTCTTCTAGTAACTTCTCAAATGCATTTGGTGACTTATACATGAATACACGTCAAATTGAGGAATCAAGAATTTTCCACGTTCTATCATTCGTACCCCGATAGAAAGTATTGATGTACTCCCTCCTTGATAAACCATGTGGTGGACACGCCCTTAACATCTTCTTAAAACGAATCCATGCGTCATATAGCGATTCATCACTCCGTTGAGCAAATTCATTGATCTCCATTTTAAGTTGATGAAACATGACTAGGAACTTCGAAATCAACAGGTTTATTTCACACAAAGGTGGAATTAGTGAATCAAACCATAACTAGTGAATATTAGGAGCTTTTTGGGATTAAATTAGTCAAACCACAACAAGGATTGTGTGATTAGATTAATGTCTAGAGCTATTATTCACTACTGGAGTGATTTGGGTTGAGAGAGAAACGGATTAGGGTTACCAGATCTAAATGATGTGTGTGTGTGAGAGGCTTAACCTAAAGTGAAGAACATAACACATTATATACCCCTGCTGTTGCATCAACCACGCGTGCCAGCTATCACTCACTCGTGTATGTTTATTCAGATTAGATTTATGACTCATCTCAGCTCAACCGTGCATATGAGCTTGTCACCCGTACGAGTGAGACTTCACTCGTACGTGTGACAGAGTCTAGCAATGTCAACTTATCCATTTAGCGTTCCTGTGGTACCTGTAACCACATATAAACACATATAGGATAATAACGAGCGATCATGGTAGCCCATAAACTGAAGTACTAATCACAAATGTAGGTTAGATGTCTAGGGACTTACAGAAAATGCATCAACAACTCCCCGTAGGACCTAGAACATCTATTACAATAAAGTAAACATCCATGAAATACATATAAGTCCAAAAGTAACATCAGTTTAACATCAAATACATATCCATATTCTCTCTCTCGCCTAAATACATCATCAAAACAAAAATTACAAACTAGCAATGCAGTTTTCGACATAGATCAGCTGGCTTGAACTTAGTTTGAGCTTTGAGCATCACTTTCTCTGTTGAGGTAGGCATGGTAGACATCGATCACACGTTGATATCTCATAGCTTCCTCTTTTCGATCATCTCTAAATGTAATGTGATGGAGGTGAAGTGTCTCCACATTAAATCTCGATAAGTTCCTCAGCCACATAGGATCTAAAATCCTCACATTGTCGAACTATATGCTTCCATCTTCCTTCTCATTCGCAGTCAAAATCACTGCTTCTTCCGACAACTCATCATAGAACCACCATCTGAATTTTTTGCTTATATCCTTGGGTAAGGGCATCAATGGAGATTTCTTCATGTACTTGGCTGGACGGAACTTAACAACGCGTACAGGTCCACCTTTAGAATTTCTCTTTGTTGGGTGCATGGAAAACCTGGCGGCTGTTGACTTAAAGATGTCCCATTTCCCTGTCTTATACTCATATCTGAGTTTTCTCTGAAACCACCTGGAAAGGTCACAATCTTCAGCGTTCAACATCTTCAGCTTTGCAAGTTGCATGATCTTGAAGTAAGGTAGAGTTTTGAAGTGACTAGGACGTGCCATGTAATCAACTCATCCTTCCCTCTTGATCGCGAAACAATTGATCTCCTTGAAGTAACCCCAGCTTAGTATTTTACCCTTGGAATACTTCTTGGTTCTCTTTCCCCTTTCGTAGAAACTAGCAAACTTCGGATCGAGTTCTGGCTTATTCAACTGATCATAGTTAACGACATTCTGTTTCCACTAACTCTGACGGATCTCGTCTTCTTCAACGTTTCTGTTAACTTTAACCCTATCACATTTGAACCATTCATTAATCTCATTCCATGCCTCGGCTTTAGCTTGCTCTGCTCGGAGTTTCTTCTTCTTCATCTCAATCTCTTTTCTTTCTTTCTCAACGAGCAGTTTCTTATGTCGGATTTTCTTTTTCATTTCAATTAAAACATCCACTTCTTTCAATTTTTCTTGTATACCTTCCTCGCCTTTTCTAGATTAATTAAGTTCTTTCTTTTCTCCTCACTACTCAAATTGAAGAAGTCACTTAAAGTATTGAGTGACGGATGCGAGTATGGTTCAAGCGAAGGCATAACAATCTCAACAACTTCTTCTTCTTCTTCTTCTTCATCAGATTTTGTTACCAATTCGTCCTCGGATTCAACAATCATATCCTCTTTTACACTATTCTTATCAACAGAATCCTCACTCTTCTCATCAGTAAACAAATTATCGAAATCACTCAAGTTGAACTTACACTATTCTTATCAACAAATGACTCTTCTTGTGGAGCCTTGTTCTCAGCTTCAACTGTCTCTGCATCCTCTGTATCGTTTTCGCTATCGTATGCCAGAGCAGCAAGCTGTTCCATCGGAAAATCACTTGGTGGAACGTCCCCCTTTTATGAATCATTAAAAACATTTGAATAGTTCATATAATATTCAGCAGTAAAGACCTCACCATATTCATTAAAGCTTCAAATAGGTATCACTAAAGGTATCTCAAAAGAGGGTCCTCCAGTTCCAGCATCTTCTTCATCGTCTTTCTCATCATCACCACCCAAATCAGAAGAAAATTCTTCTCCTCTCTCCTTAATCAACTTAGTTTTACCAGAGGTAATCGATTCGATCTTATTGTTCAAATCCTTCAATTTCTCCTTATTCTCACTTTTAATCGCCAACACCTTCTTCTTCAACTTCTTCGTCCTTCCCTTCTGACGGTCCAGTCTATCAGATAACCTTTTGTTTTCTTCTACCAATGATTCAATCTTAGCTTCACTGATCTTCTTCTCCTCAATGGCTTGATTCTCTAAATTGGTAATCTTCGTGATCAAAGACAACAGTAGATTTTGCTGTGTCTTGAATTCAGCTGGCGTGACCTGAGTTGTTGTGGTGGCAGGTTTTGGTGAGGTAACAGCAGCTCTTGTATCCTTCATGAAACTGAATGGTTGTCTCTGAGCCTGTTGTTTCGAACCTCCCCGTGATGACTTTTGAGATGAATCAAAATAATATTTCGTTCTTTTCTCCTTCTTCTTGTGCTGTTCTGAAGTCATCGCTTCCTTCCCTTTCCTCTTCCTCTGAATCAATCTGACATCATCCTCTGTCACTTCATCGTCACCTTCGATAATCTCATCATCAACATTACCTCCTCCTTGAACTTCACCAGTAGCTCATTGATTATCACCCTCACATTACTTATCAGAAACTTCGTAGTCAGAGTCTGAATCCTCATTCCTCCAAGCATTACCTGCTAGACATCGATAATTCTCCTTGGCAAGATGACAAAAAAGCTTTCTGCTAAAGCCAGGTTTCAAACCCTCATTTCTTGTCTCCTCCATTCTTCGGAAAGTTATCGGATTCATTGGCTTAAGGTGAATAATATCCTTTTCAAGCTTAGGTAGATCATGTGCAACGTCATTAATGATCAATTGAAGAAAACGGGCATAAATGAGATATCTTTGAGTAGAACTGAAAAGATTCGCTTTGAAGTAGTGTAATACAAATCCTGAGAAATCGTATGGAGCCTTTAGGACAAGTGCTACAAACATACTCTGCACTTTTTCATTCAACTTATCCAAACCTGATTTGCGTCCACTCAAGCAGTGCATGATCACATGAGCAAGATATCTAAACTGTGGAGGCAGAAGCGTCTTCATCAGTTTAGATTTTCCAGTACTATATCCAGAATAAGCACACCTCTTGAAGCAACCATAAATTCTTTCTCGACTGATCGTCATGTGGGAGCAGTTCTCGTCATTAAAGCCCAAAATCCTCCTTATCACTGTCTTAGAAACAATGATCTCATGCTCTTAAACCTTACTAATAATCTTAGCATCATCTTCTGATACGTCAAGTACAGAATTTCTCCAGAATTCTCTTTGATGGCTGTAGTATGGCGTGCATGGAGTAGAAATAGCAGTGTGTATCCTTGATCTCTGAAGGAAAGCTATAATTTCTGTAAAATGATCACCTCTCTCTAAAGTAGTGTCATAGAGAGCGACTTGATTGTTCAGTTCACCCTTCTCTAGAGGAATCTCTTGTTGATCAGGTGGATTAACCGGATTCACTTGAGGATTAGCTTGTTTCTCCCCCTGTCCTTCTACATTAACAATTGGAACATTGACTTATTGATCAGCCATTGATGATATCTTAACAACTGAAACATTAACAGAAATGTTAGAAATACGACCCACATATCATAAAATATCAAAGCATTCGCATCAAAGTGTCCTAAACATGTTAACATGATAAACCGTGTGAGTGATAATGTCACACGTGTGGCTGAGTGATCAACCGTGCGAGTGATATAGTCTCTCATGCCACTGTTGACACATTTGAGCAGTAATATGGTTTCATACAAGGTACACGGTTGAGGTACTGTTCATAAGCGAGTGAGTGAACTGTGTGGTGACTCGTGTGTGTAATCACTCGTGTCAGCTCTGTCAAACGAGTGAGCAACCAAATCAAACTTAACGAGTGAGCTCAAAGATTCACACGGTTGATCATCAACCGTGTACTGACTCGTGCGAGTCATGTCTCATACGTGCGAGTGATGTCACTCGTGCATGTCTGATGAAACACATATTAAATGCACTTTTAAATTATCAGGATTACATGTTTGATCGCTTTAGGGACTGATTTACATCACAATAGCAAGTGTAGGTTCCGTTTAACTCAAAACAATAACAAATACACTTCAATTGCACAAAATTTGAGTTAAGAACCCTTAGAGTTTCGATACATTAAAATAAAAAATTAACACACTTAAACTCGATGAAATCATACCTAGATGGTGGCGCTGTGGTCGGCTAAAAGTGCTAAGCAAACACTGCGGTGGAAATTTGATTTGGTGATGATCGAATTTTTGAGAGAAAAATGGGTTGGGTGAACAAGTGTGAGCTTCTGTACTCTCGTGATCAACCGTACGGTTGATCACATGATCCATCATCAACCGCGCATCTCACCTTAATCACTCGTGTATGTGACCCAAATGTCTTAGAACACTATTGAACAGGGTCATCCGTACAGTTAACCTCACACGTGTGGTTACTCGTACGGGTTCACACATCAAACGTGAGAGTGAGCCACTTAGGCAATTTCAAAAATTTAAATTTTCACAAACTTAGGATTTCGACTCGTTTGGCAATCTTAGAGCTAACTAGCACTTTCAATTTGAGTCATAGATCACTAAATCATCAAGAAATGATCATTAACACTTAGGTAATCCAAACAACTTAACCTAATTGAGGTTATTACTGCAAATATTCTGTTTCTCATGAGTAAGTCCTACAGTGTAATGTCATCTTAAGTTCACTAACAACCTTAAATCATTAAAATCCTTCAAATAATCACAAGCTCTACAAAATTCTATCTTGTGAATTTGGTGGCCAAAAAAATCTTGATCTTGACAAGGTTCTTCAGATGTCATTGTACATTTAGAGGGTAATCAGAAAACAAAAGAACGAGAGAAATCTTTATAAGTTTTCTGAGATATAATGTCATGCAACTAAAAATATGCATAGAAAATACATTCTATCATAAAATGCAATAACATGCAAAACCAAAATCTTTTTGTTGTTTTACAGTTTTCAATGCAAACTATTTAATAAACAGATAAGTAAACATATAAATCCATATTCTTTTTGTGAGTAAAATGATTAACAATTTAAAAATGGATCAGAACTGACATATTGAAACAACTTCTGTTGTTCATTCCCAATTATCCAGTCTATGTCTATTATCATGCAATTACTGATATCAATCATCATTAAACATGAACATATTCATTCCGGACACTTCGAAAATCATGTTGGCATTAATTTCTTGAACACTATAAAGCAGTGATTTTTGAGATCACGCTAAGTTCATTGATCCTTGATTCTTTCATCAGTTATGATTGTGCATTTTTATTAGGTTGTCAATTCATTACACGTAACTTTCCGTTATCTCTTTCCATGTACTTCATTCAAATTGAACAGGATGGTTCTCACGGCATTTTGAATAACCCTGTCAGCCTTTGGCTTCTATCAGTGTATTGAAAATCTTTAATATACTTGGAATGGCAGATCTTAGAGTATATTGGATCATCCTAATAGGCGCATTATTTGCCGCGGGGATTGGTCTACAGTTAAAGCAGACTTGCCTGATGACCAGTCGTCACACGAAATAAATCTTAAGGCCCTTAACTTCTTTATGTTCAAGTTGACATGGAAAACGGAATCGAAAGTTAAACTTTCATATATATATTATTTAGAGTATATCTAGATAATTATCTTTCTTACTTACAGTCTTAATAGGTATAAATCTATATTGCAGACGATAAGAATCTTGATAGTTCAGTGTGAACATCGTGATTAAACAATTCAAGCTGTGCGGGGGCATCACACTAATAATGATCTGAGTTCTTTATGAGCACATCATGAATCAGCATTCTTCATACTTTCCGGACTTTGCCATCTTGATACACCAATTATTTTTTACTTTGATTTTCTTTTGATATTACATTTTTAGCATATCATAGTCTTTTGATATATTGATTTTGAACGCCATCATAAATGGATTTTCCATTTTTATGCATGAACTCATGTTTCTTTGTTGTGTGCTCAGATCACTCGAAGGTGTTCTCCCTTAAATGCTTGAACGGTCCGCAATAAGGAATTATACTTTCAACCTTAATCGAGAAGGGACACTTACTTTCGACATAAACTAATTTTCTCTGATATTTTCGGGGTTTAGTTTCGATTATAAAGTCTTAGGCCCGTGACAACGTGGTATGTACCAGCCAAACAGATAATCCTCAACTAGAAATCCACCCCCAACCTTTTCTAGTGATTATCAATTATGATAGGGGATACTCTCAACCGACTGTTGAGTTCCTCAATAATTATCATTAGATACAGTTTCAGAGATAATTAGGTGACTACCTTCAAACACTACAGATCGTTCATGACTTCTGAATCTTAGATTATCATCATTCTTATTATGATTGTCTAATGCCAAGAATTCATAAGTCACATCTATCAGTACATCACACAACAGATAAACATAAAAGTTTAAATCATTCCTTACTAATCAAATATATCAATTCTCAGTACAGTAATTTCTTCATCTCCTACATATTAATCAAAACAAGCTCATTTTCGGAATTTTTCAACTTTTTAGGGTTTTCTGGTGAGGCATTTTACACTTTTTAGGTATTTTCTGTTGAAACATATACTCCCCCTAAAATACTAAAACATAAAATCTTTTTTTCTTTTAGCATTTTAACAAAAGAAACAGAAAATAACTACAGACTAGCATGCAAATATGAGATAAATCATGCAAAGAAATGCAGACAGAAAGCAAAAATATGCAATACAGATAATAAGAAACTAAAAGCTATATGCCATGCATCCTACATGCAAAGTCTAAAAGTTTGATTAACCATCACAAAAAACATTCGAAATTACTTTGTCTCGATCATCAATGCCATTCATCTCTAAAAGTAGCAAGAACCTAGGTTTATCAAAAACCTTAGTGAAAAGATCAGCCCTCTGGTCCTTAGTACCTATTCTCTTAACCTCAATTATCTTTTTCTCATGGAAATCCCTAAGAAAATGATATTTAACACCTATATGTTTGGTCTTAGAATGTTGCACATGATTCTTAGTAATTGCAATAGCAGCAGTATTATCAATATAAAGAGGAGAGAAAGAGATTCTTAGTCCGTAATCGCGAAGTTGTTGTTGAATCCAAACAACTTGCGAACAGCAACTAGCAGCAGCGATATATTCAGCTTCACACGTAGAAAGCGCAACTGCAGTTTGTTTCTTGCACTACCAGGTCAACAGCCTTTCACCTAAAAATTGACATCCTCCTGATGTAGATTTGGTGTTGATTTTGCAACCTGCATAGTCTGAATCACTATATGCTACAAGATCAAACTTGTCTTCGTTCGAATACCAGATGCCGAGATTTGAAGAATGTAACAGATAACGAAGAATTCTTTTGGCAGCTGTAAGATGAACTATATTTGGATTAACTTGATAACGAGCACACAGACATGTTGCGAACATAATATCCGGCCTAGATGCAGTGAGATACATGAGCGATTCGATGATTGCTCGATAGTATGTAGGATCAACAGGCTCCCCTTCACAGTCTAACGAAATACCATGATTCACAGCTAGCAGGGTTGACACAGGACGTTCTTGAGTCATACCGAAACATTCGAGTATATCATTTACAAACTTTGCTTGATGAAGAAAAATTCCATTATCAGTCTGTTCGACTTGTAAACCAAGAAAGTAGTGTAAGAGATCCAATTTGCTCATTTCGAGTTTGTCCTTCATAACCTGCTCGAACTCATCGATGAGTTCCTGCTTAGTAGCACCGAAAATAATGTCGTCTACATATATCTGGACCAAAATAATATCATCATCTTTAACCTTCTTGAACAGAGTACAATCTACCATGCCCATTTGATAACCTTTTTCAATCAGATAACTTGACAAACGTCCATACCAAGCTCTTAGGGCTTGATGTAAACCATATAGGGCTCTTCGTAAATGGTAAACTTTGTTAGGATGAAGATGATCTTCAAAACCTGGTGGTTGATTGACATATACTCTTTCATTTAGCTTGCCATAAAGAAATGCACTCTTAACATCCATTTGAAACACTTTGAACTTCATAAAAGAAGCAAAAGTCAAGAAAATGCGAATTGCTTCTAATCAGGCAACAGGAGCAAAAACTTCATCATAATCAAATTTAGGATCTTACTGATAACCTTTAGCAACTAATCTTGCTTTGTTACGGATAACATTGTCATCTTCGTCAAATTTGCACTTCCAAACCCATTTTAGATCAATTACTTTGACACCATGCGGCTTAGTAACTAGCTTCTAAATATCTAAACGATGGAATTGCTGAATCTCTTCTTGCATTGCCATGACCCAATCAACATACTTCAAGGCTTCTTTTGTTGTCTTTGGCTCTATTCTAGAAATATGACATGAGTACTCGTAGTATGCAGCAACAGCTGTCATATGAGTATCAACTTGACCATCAAACTGAACTTGCCTTCTTGTTCTAATACATGCATTTGGATCTCTAATAATATTCTCTCTTGGATGAGCGGCTGTAGTTCTGGGAACTGGTTGTGCAGGAACAGGTATTTCATGATGTAGATTCATAGTATCACCAATATCTTCATGATTATTAGAACTCTCACTTGAAATATCAGATCCACAGGTCGTACACTGGATCAACGTCTTGATCTGAATCTTGAACTGGTTCATTGACAGTGGGTAATGGAGTTGGAGTTGGAGTAGGTGTAGAAACTTCTGGTTCATTCTGTAAATCGAACAACATTTGTAACTCAACTTCATTCTCCGTCTGATCTGGAGCAAGATTGAATTAGTCAATCAGCTCATCATAGTTATAAATCCAAGGATGACTCTTAGAAGCACTCTTCGTATAATTCCTCTGGAAATCAACTTCAGACTATTCTTCAACACATCTTGTTTCATTGTTGAACACTCGCTTGTTAGGAGAACTATACCCAGGAAATACTTCAGTAACCACTTTTGAATCAAACTTACTTCTTGGTTTTCTTTTCAATATGGTACAGGGTGCACCAAATGGTTCTAGATGCTTTAAAGATGGTTTTCTCCCATGCAAAAGCTCATAGCAAGTTTTACCCAGTCGTTTAACAGTCAGAACTCGATACATAGTGTAACAAGCATTTGCAATAGCTTCACTCCAAAAATCAACAGGTAACGATGAATCTGCTAGCATTGTTCTAGCTGTTTCAATCAACACCCTATTCTTTCTTTCAGCAACACCATTCATCTGAGGAGCGTATGCAGAACTGAACTGCATATTGATAACCTTTTCAATACAAAAACCTGCAAGATACTGATTCTTGAATTCTGTACCGTTGTCGCAATGAATCTTTCTTACCTTTAAATTGAAACCTGTCTCTAATCGATTGATTAGCACTTTCAAGTTTTCAAACATATCGGACTTCTCTTTCAAAAACATTACCCAAGAGAATCTTGAATAATCATCAGTTACAACCAGACAATACTTACTTCCATCAATGCTTTCAAAATGAATTGGACTGAAAACATCCATATGTAACAATTCAAGTGGAGCAGAGATTGGATTATACTTCACCAGCTTATGAGCTTTCTAGCTCTGCTTACCCTTCTTACACGGAACACATGTTCCTGGAATCTGAAAAGATCGAAGATCAACACCTTTTACAAGATTGTTGTGGACAAGGTGATTCATTTTCTGAAAACTTAAATGACCCATGCGTTTGTGCCAAGTAATAGAATCTTGTTCTGTCGCTTTAGAAACAAAAGCCTAATGATATTCAGTAGTTGAAGCAGCAACATTCATATCTAGCATATATAAATCAGCTTATCTAGGAGCCTTCATCAAAATCATTTCAGGAGGAATCACAAACTCTGGCTTCAAAATGTAGCTGAATTCGTCATCAAATGCTACCTTGAAAGATTTTTCACAGATTTGTGAAAATGACAACAAATTGTTTGCAAACTCTTGACAATAGTTCACTTTGTCGAAACTAACATTTTCATTGTTCAATAAACCCTGAGCTGAAATGTGACCTCCTTTATCTTCGGCAAAAGCTACATAACCACCCTTAATTGGGTGTACATTCGAAATAAGGGATAGATGTCCAGTCATATATCTCGAAGCACCGCTATCCACTATCCAGGTGTTGTTTGCAGGTACCCTGGTTCCCTGCACATCACATTAAGAAGATTAATTGATAATGAGAACCCACGCCCGGACGGCAGTAGGTTGTCCATTAACACCCATAGCTTGAACTTCCATCCATTTCCCGTTTGAGTCCGGTGGAATCTCATCATTAGAAACCGTAAACTTAGATAGTTTAGAAGTAGTAATATTGCTCTTCTGGTTTTTCACATTTTGCTCATTTTCAGAGCGATTCACTCGTGGTCTGGTACGAGAAAAGTATTTTCGACGACTAGATTTTTACGAAGGCGAACGTGCCTTTGGTTCAAAAGCTCTACTATTATCACTTGATTTGGCAACTCTTGCCTCAGTATCCTGTTTAGGAACCTTAATTTTCACAGGAGAAATTGACCTATTGAAGTTCTTTCTCTTATACTCTCCATAGACAACCTTTGTCGTATGATTTTTAACACGAACTTCATCATTAACAGGTGAACCTGTTTTATGAACACAAGATGATCTGCGATCATTTTATGTGAGGTCAATCTTCTGTCTTGGTGATCTATATCTTCTAGGACAATTAGCAGCAATGTGCTCAAAAATAGCACAACTAAAACATTGACGAAACTCCCTATGTCCTCTAAATTCATACAAGTTATTAGAATTTGAAGATGATGGATCTTGTGTTCTTACTAATATAGGAGAATCATTTGTTTTATTTCTTGGAACAGGTGTAGGTGTAACAGGAGGAACTGGTCTGTTAGCAAATCTAGGATTTCTTAAAATTTTAACAGGACCTTTCGGTGTTCTAACTCTACTTATCTTAGAGTTATCTCCTAACCCAGTTTTCCTATCTTCCTCATGATCTAGAGCACCTTCAGCAGTATCATCAGAAGTTGTATTCTTAGTTGAACTATATTTTTTATTCTTTTCAACATAATCTTCATAACTAGGAGGGATACAATCTTCTGGTCGACCGTCAACTACGTTTGCATTAACAAATTTGTTCTGAAAAGGAGGAGATGCAGAACTATATCCTATACCCTTGCCCTTGGTGTCATTAGGTTCCACCATTAATGCATTCCACTGTGACGCACTTTCCCAACATTTCATTTTGATTGAAATTGCCTCTAAATCAGCTTTAACACATTCATTTTCTTTTTTTAGTTCATTAATTGTGTCAACACGTTTAATTAAAGCTTGATTTATGTCAAAGTTATAAAATTTAAGGTCTTGAAGTTGTTTTTTATAAACTTTGATCTACTCTTTCAACTCATTTTCAACCTTAGTGGTCACATGGTTTGCTTGCCATTTTTCTTTCATCTCCGCATATGCCTTTGTTAAATTATCTATTGTTACCTTAGATTCAGCGCATTTAACACATTCAATAATAGTAGATGGATCAGAAGATACATGTTGAGCGTTATTTGATGAGGAAGTCTCAGCCATAAATGTAAAGTAATCAGTCTTCTTCCCATCATCGAGCCCATCTTCTGATTCTGACGAGTCTGTAAGGAACTCTGATGTATCAGCATCTTTACCCAAATGAATTTGCTCAAGTCTGTCCCAAATATCCTTAGCTCTTGTCAAATCAGAAACCTTTTCAAGATCACTTTCTGATAAGCACATCTTCAGTAAGTCTACTGCTTGCTTGTTCAATGCTTCAAAATTAGATTGATCAACTCCAGTATGATCAGCTTTATCTTCAACCTCTGATTCTGACTTCTTGTCTGAATCATCAACTTCTGAACTTACACTCTCGAGATCTGAACCTTCACCCATAAGAACTAACATCTCCAATTCAGCAGCAAACATTTTACCCCATTTGTCTAGTTCCTTATCATCATCTACCAATGTCTCTTCACTCTGATTAGCTTCTAGACTTTCTTCAAACACTGAGGTATCATCATATTTATCCTTCCAACTGTTAAAGTAGTAGTCCTCTGACGATGTTGGTGAAACACTTCCAGATTCAGGTGTACGAGGAACTGAATCACGTGCTTTCTTGAATTTATCTTTAACCATCTTTTGAACCTTCTCTCTCCGAATGGTTTGTGATAATTCTTCAGCTCTTTCAGCACGAGCAGTCAGCTTCTCAATTATACTTTGACCAATGACACAGTCTTCTTTTACTTCAGTAATCTTGGCCATGTTAGCTTTAGGTTGTTGATCATCAACATTCAATTTGATAGACCAATCATCATCGTCTCTATGAATGACAACTAAAGCTTTGTTCGGACTTTCAGCTGTTTCAACTTCATTTACTTTATCAGTAATGTAAATCTCACACTTTGTAGTTTGACTCTGAGAACTGTAGTTCTGATTCTTGAACGGAATACGATTACCCTGCTTCTTCTATTTTGTGCATTATCTCAAAAAATGACCTAATTCTCCACGGTTGTAACAAGTAACAGTATCCATATCAAAACCCAGTTTTGTATCTTTGGTGAGACTGACCGGTTTTCCAGTTCGCTCTTTGTAATATCTAGCTCGTCTCACAAGATTTGCCATACCCCACATAATATCCATTTTTTCTGCTTCATCTTTATCAAGTTAATGATAATCTTCTGTTGTTAGATGAATGTTACTCACACGACCATCAAGATAACTATCATAAGAATTAACAAGGCTTGACAGCAAAGCTATATCTTCACTAATCTTTTCTTTCCCATCTTTTCTCAAGTTTTCAATCTTAAGTGCAGAAAGAACATCTGATGCAGTCGGTGTAGATGACTCTGTAGTATTGGAAGTAGGCTGTGATTGAGTATTGAGAGAACATGGTGAAACTTGTGGTGGATATGAAGGTTGTTGAATAGGTGCACTGCTAACATTCAAACCATACATATTCTGATTGTTTGTAGCAAAAGCTGTTTAAAATGGTGCATGAGTTGACTTAGGCGGTGTGTAATCATTTGGACAATACATTTTCGTGTCTTGAACTTGTTTAGACCTCTTGACTTTGTTTAACAACTCTAGTTCTTCTTCCTGAAGTCTTGCAATAAACGAGTTCACTGTAGCAGTAGCTAGTTCTCCACTGGTTTTCATAGTTAATACGAAACCATTCCATTCTAAAGGTAATGCTCCAGCTAGACATGTTACTTTGTCTTTCTCAGCAATGGTCACATCATGCTTGTGTAGTTCAGCTAGCAAATGACGATATCTTTCAACCAATTCTGTAATAGACTCTCCAACTTGCCAGTGAAAACGATCAAACTCAGCTTTCAATTCTAAACCTTTTCTAGTTCTGTAAGATGTATTTCCTTCGTTAAAAGTACGAAGTGCTTCCCATATCTTGAATGAGTTATCATGACACAGAAATTGATGGAAAATCGGACCATCAAGAGCACTTGTCAAGTTACAGTACATCTTCTTTTCCAAGATATACTCTTCACGTTCTTCCGAAGGCATGTTATGTAACTTATACAATTCATTTGTAACAGGTGAACGTGGCCATTGAAATTCGGTTTCAATGTACGTCCAAAGCTTCGTGTCCTGACCATCAGACCAAATCTTAAATCTCGACTTCCAAGTACAATAGTTATCCATATTCATTAACCTCGGACATCTCGTACCACTTCCTGATTCACTCTCAGCAAGGAGTAATCGTTGAGTCATATTCGTAATTGATGTTTCGCGAGGTGTAGTATATAAAATAGCTTATATTTTTGCAGAAAATACTATTAAATACGATACAATTTTACACAAGATATTTATTTATTTATAGAATGGATATACTAAAACCTTGCTACAACACTTATAGGCAGTGTAACTAATCGTACAGTAGTGTAGTTTTTAGTAAGTCCGGTTCGTTCCACAGGGAAATCTTTAAACAAAGCTTAACGCTATATTAGTTTACTTTTATAAAAATACAAATATATATATAAGTAATATTATTATTATAAAGGGGGGTTTTTACCGTTTAATGACCGGTTTGTCGATTTTAAAACTTTAGTCGCAGTTAAAACCAAATGTAAAATAATAAATATAAATACAAGACTTAAATTAAAGCGTAAAGTAAATAACGATAATGAAATTTCGAATAATAAAAGTGCGATAAAATAAACTTGCGATAAAAAAGTACGATAATTAAAAGTGCAATTAAATACAATAACAATAAAAATGCGATAATTAGAAGTGCAATTAAATATAAAATAAAAGAAATTAAATATGAAATAAAAGAATTATGCTTATATAAACTTCCGTAATCATGATGTTTGACGTGTTGATTTTAGTTTTATTCCCATGGGTTAATTGTCCTTTGTCCTGGATTATTTAATATGTCCATACGGATTTGTCCATAATAGTCCATCAGTCATAAATATAAAGAGCGAAAGCCTTCGTCAAATTATTCTTATTCCCGAAGTTAAATATTCCAACTAATTGGGGATTCGAATTGTAACAAGGTTTTAATACTTTGTTTAATGAATACACCAGGTTATCGACTGCGTGTAAACCAAGGTTTTACTACTTTGTTAACAATTACACCAATTACCCTTGAATGTAATTCACCCCTGTTTCAACAAGTTTATTAACTATTAATCCAATTCCGTATCCGGTAAAATGAATAATTATTGGTATTTATAGATATCCCGCCCACCGTACCCAGTCAAGCGTATGTGGTTATATATAAATACGTCAAATTATAAGTTTGTATATTAAATTAACAAGGTATTGTTTAGTTAATATAAAACCCATTAATAGCCCATAGTCTAATTTCCACAAGTGTCGTTCTTTTGTCCAAACCCCAATTATGGTACAAAGCCCAATTACCCAATTTTAGTAATTAGCCCAACATCATGATTACTTCGGATTAAATAAGCATAATAATAACTTAGCTACGAGACATTAATGTAAAAAGGTTGAACATAACTTACAATGATTAAAAATAGCGTAGTATTACACGGACAGAATTTCGACTTACACCCTTACAACTTCGCTAACATACCCTTATTACTAGAATTATAATTAAAATTAAAATTAAAATATAAATTATAAATATAAATATATCGTATGAATGGAGAAAAGAGAAAGATGGATTTTTGGTGATTTTTGCGATCAGAATTCATTTGCTTTTATAGGGATTTTCGACTTTTGGGGCTCCGCGACTCGCGGCATTTTTGCCTTCAAACTCCGCGAGTCGCGGAGTTTGAAATTACAGCTCAGTCCCTTTTGGAGTCTTTCTTGCCGACGGTTTATAATATATATATAATTAATATAATTAATTATATATTATATTATATTTATATACATAGTTAACTTGTAATTTTTAGTCCGTTGCGTCGAGCGTTGAGAGTTGACTCTGGTCCCGGTTCCGGATTTTCGAACGTCCTTGCGTACAATTTTATATTTTGTACTTTGCGTTTTGAATCTTGTACTCTTGCAATTTCGAGACGTTTCTTATCAATAATTGGAACCTCTTTGATTGTCTTTTGTACTTTTGAGCTTTTTGGTCGTTTGCGTCTTCAATTCGTCGAATCTGTCTTTTGTCTTCACCTTCTATTATTTAAACGAATATCACTTATAAATAGAACAATTGCAACTAAAAGCTTGTCTTTCTTGAGGAATAATGCTATGAAATATATGTTCGTTTTTAGCATTATCAAATATTCCCACACTTGAGCGTTGCTTGTCCTCAAGCAATATCGTCTTGAAATACTAGAATCACTTCTTTATTCTTCACACTTTGTACATCAGTGATTTCTATACGGCGGTATAAACAATGGTAGTAACGATATGGTTTACAGTCCCACATGACTATAAAAATTTAGATCCATTAAGGAAATTGGATCTTTATGAAAACATTTGATCTTTTGAAAATTAAATCTAGTTTTTACCCTAAATAAGTTTTTCGGAATAACCCTTTACCGGTGTTTGCAAAATATTTTTGTGGGTTTAGTGGGTTTCAGATTTGAAAATTTTAGCTCAAAACTTGCGATTTTGTGTCACCCACTTGCTAACCTTGTATTTGGGAAGCAACACGTCCAGTTTACTTGCTCCGTATATTACCTTTCGGTAAACTACCGTCCGGTTGTAAAGGAAAGCGTTGAACAAGCAACTGTTAAGGCAATGTCTAATGACATGTATTTGATTATGGTCTATAACGTGTCGGACGCAATTACTATCCTTGGTAGGAGCAATAGTAAAGCTCACCTTTATAATTTTTTGGTCTGGCACAAGGTCTTGTCTTTGACCACTATGCAACCACCGTTCTTACGGTTGACACCCGATTTAGTTCAGGTGACCTAATGAATTCCAGGTGAATTCCTAGGATTTTACGTTCAATGGTAATGAACGCATTGAAAATAGGGTTTTCAAAAAACAAATCGGTTTATAATTTGATCAAAATATTTTCTCGTTCAAGCTCGAGTTTAGATATCATTGAATTCCATGAGTTTGTAATTCTCAATCTTTAAGGTCAATCTCTAGGATTGAGTAATATCAGGCTTAAAAGCTGATTTTTAATCTTTAAGGAGATTATCCTTTCTGGGGATCTGATTCATTAGTCTTATCCAGCTAATTTGCATGGTGCCCCCCCATTTTACGAGATAAATCCTTCTCATGGTTAGGATAAATCTGACCACTTGGCGACCCTGTTTAATGCTGAGGTCCGTGGATTTCCTGCTGATTTTAGTGATGACTTTTCTAGATTTTTTGTCAACCTACAGCTGGTCTGGATGACAACTTCATGACCTAAATCGAGAAGCGCGTGTCTTTTTCGGAAGACTTTACTTCCTTTTAATGATGGAATTGATTCATCGTGTAGATCCATCTCTTCTTTTCTTTCATCGGGTAAAACAGTTTAGTTCAGTCCAAAGCAAAAGTATTTTCAGTTATTTGTTACAGATATATGTGACATATGTTTAAGATAACTTGGTAAATTTTCCCACACTTGGCTTTTATTTTCCTTTTTATCGTCCTCTATTCCATTTTAAATGAATTTTAACATTTTGGTTTGTTTCTCAATTTATGTCCTTTCCGAGGTAACAATAATTTCGGTGTTAAAACCTAGTTTTATCGTTCATAAATATGTATAAACATGATTTTGAGTTCATTTAATTGAAAATTTTGAAAAATTTTACTAGAATTGGGTAGTCAGTATATAAGACTAGGGCTGTTCTTTTTTATCAGAGAGCACTAGATTCTAATACAACTACTGCTTTACTAGTATTTTTAATGGTAACCAAGTGTATAAAGTAAAAAAATTTTAAAATCCGAAAGAATTTAACCCCTTCCCACACTTAAGATCTTGCAATGCCCTCATTTGCAAGAAATCAGTAATAATTTAAATTATTGAGGGTGATTTGTGTGAAAATGATTAAATTTTTACCAAAGTTTCCAAATATATTGGCGTTTGTTTGCTGAATGATAAATGGTGCACATCATTTGTTCATTCCGTCTTGTTGTTATTTCACATATATTTTGCATCTTGTCGTCAAAATTAGTTGCTTTTGCTGAACTTAATGCCAGTCTTTGAAAATGCGTTGTTTTACCCTGTTTTGTACATAAGATAAACTGCAAACATATATACATATTTTTGAAGTTTGGTATATTACCCCACATTCAAAAATTATTAAAATCTAAGAATAAAAGTTAGACAATTATAAAAACTATTACAATATTAACAAAAGTATTAAACGTATCAATCATTACAAATTACAAAAAAAAAAAGTAGACTAGGGATGATATTGGTACCAATAGGGGTTCCAGGCATAACCATAGGTGCTATAGAATGCTTCGGCAGGGTTATACGTAGGATACGGTGGCTGCATCTCTATAGACCAGGGAGGGAAGATGGGTTTCGGTGTAGGAATATAGTTTCTACCTATATGTTGGCAATGAGCTATGATTTGGTTCTGATGAACTTGCCAATCTTCAAATGCTCTCTGTCTAGCATTTTCGTACTCCTGAGAAGCTATAAACCTTTGCATTTCTTGCATCTCATTTCCCCCTCCTACATTACCTTGCTCTTGGTTTCTCTCAACCTGTGGATGTCTACCATGGTATGGTACTGCGGCGTTATTTCGCCTTTTCAAAACTTTCGCACCATGGTATACATTTAAACCTATAGTATCGCGGGGTCCTGGTTCTTCTACTAATAATCCCCCCCGACTTATATCCACACCGAGATATTCACCAATCAAAGTAATAAAAATACCACCTCCTATTATGCTATGCGGTCTCATCCCCCGAACCATAGCTGATAAATAATAACCCACACAATACGGTATACTTACAGCGCTTTGTGGGTCTCGAATACACATATGGTAAAACAAATCCTGTTCATTTACCTTTTCCTTGTTCTTACCCCTTTGTGTAATCGAATTAGCTAAAAACCTATGAATCACTCTTAATTCGGCTCTATCTATATCCAAATAAGAGTAATTTCCCCCTTTGAAACGGTGATGGCTTGTCATTTGACTCCACACACCGTGTGTATCAAAATTTTCATCTATCTTTCTACCGTTTAGTATCAACCCTCTACAATTGGCAGATGATAACTCCTCAGGCGTATATATACGTAAAGCCTGAGCCATGTCCAGTAAAGACATGTGGCGCATCGAACCGCCTAACAAAAATCTAATAAAAGATCGATCGGTTAAACTAGTTACCCGATCATTCAACTCTATACTACACAATAATTCTTCACACCATACTTTATATACAGGTCTACGCATGGTGAATAAACGTACCCAGTCATTAAAAGTAGAATTACCATACCTCTGTACAAGTAATTCCCTAATTGGCCCGGCCAATTCTACAGCTTCTAAGGGTCCCCATTCTATGACCCTCGGTACCTCAACAACCTTAGAATGAAGAGTATGCAAACCCCTTTGATATTTTGGATAATCTATCCAAAGTCTGTCAAATCTCAGGTTCGGGTGCAACTCTTCCAAGTGCATATCAGAAAAGGTCATGACTGGATGAGGTATATCCTGCTTGTAGTAGTTATCCACCTCCTGTTATTCCGCATTCTCAGCAGGAGCATTGCGAGCTTGGGATGAAGATTCACCCCTTTCAGTCTGCAAAACACATCAAACACAATTTTTTGTGCATCCAAATATGCATTAGTGTCAGCAAAATCATCAATCAAAATAATTACAATGACATGATCAATTTATATCAAACTTAAGCTTATTTTCATATTTTCATCAAATCTACACTTTTTCAAATAAGCATATACGAAAATGTTCGCCAAGTTCATAAGCATTCAACTCAAATAACATGTCAAAATAATCATTACTAGCAATTAAACAAGTTTCAAATGGCATTGTCTTTCAAAAATCAAGTTCATGAATTTTAGACTTGAAAAAGTCCACTTTAATTCTCAAAATCATGTTTAGGCTCAAAGTTTGGATCATTTAACTACCTAGATATGTTACACTACTTAATTTAGCAACAATTCATGACAAAAATCGGCCATAACCTGTTTATATCAAAAAGCCCCAAATTTGCTCAAGAACACAAACCCTAGATTACTCAAAATTTGAAGCTTAAGGCTTCTAATCATGTTAAACAGCATCAATCTAGGTTATACAAGCATAATACATAAACAATTTAAGCCTAATTACACTAAAAAGCATCAAAATCAAATTGGGGAAAAAATTGCTCAAGAACATTAATTTCGGATTAAATGGTGTTTAGGTGTAGAAATTTACCGTTTTTCTTGAGTAATTTCTAGATAGCATCCTTCTCAACATGATTTTAGTAAAAGATTTGATGATTAACGGTTAAAAATTGTGATTTTGGGGGTTTTTTTTCGTGTATTTTCGGGTTTTTTCGCTGTTCTTCGCAGTATTTTTGGGTGGGGGAGTGAACTGATCTGTTTTTTTACGTTTTATTTTTTTCTGGGTTTTGGTCCCTCCGCGACTCGCGGTGTTTGGACCCTTCAAACTCCGCGAGTCGCGGAGTTGGGTTTTTTTTTTTTTTTTTTTTTTTATAATCTTTAACTTATAAAACAATTAAGTAATTAATTTTAAAATTTTGTTTCCCTTGTTATTTAGGACGAGGTCGTTTCGGATCGATGTCCTAGTCCGTCCTTCGACAAAATTTTAAAATTTGTCTTTTTGTAGCGATTGTTTTAAAAGCTAAGATTTTTGGGGTTTTTTTAATGTTTTTGGCATACTTTAATTCAATAAGATTAAAAATAATGATAATAAAAGTTCTCGTCCCTCCCTCGGGTAAAGTAATTTCGGTTCAAAGACCTAGTCTTCAACTTACGACGAATTTTAAAAATCATATTTTTAACTTAATGAGATAAAGTAAATTTTTGTTTTTAAATTCACACAACTTAAATATGAAATTCAAAATTAATATTAAAAATTCACACCAAACTTAAAATTTAAAATGCATAAAATTAAAAATTCATATTTTAAAAATTCACATCAAACTTAATTTAAAAATTCATATTATAAATTCACACCAAACTTAATTTAAAAATTCATATTATAAATTCACACCAAACTTACATTAATTTTTCAAATATTTACAATTTAAAAAATATTGTTTTTACAAAGTTTACAATATTAATTTAAGATTTAAATATTAATTTTAAAAACATGGTAAAAATAAAATTAAAAATCTTTTTGGCTTTTTATCCCACTTTAATCAATCAAATATTATCAAAAATATGCGCCCCTCTTTTCGGTAAAGTAATTTCGGTTCCAAGACCTAATTTAACTCATGACGAATTTTTGAAATATTTTGGGTTGACTGTTTAAAGATATTTATACCTTAAGAATAAACGTTAAATTTCGCAGTGATGTAATAAATTTTTGTATGATATCAATAATTTCGGTCGCCAAACCTAATTTTATTCAATACCAATTTAATACTTTTTAGCGAACAAATTAGCGTTTATTATCAAAAGGTTAAAAATAAAAATAAAAATAAAAACTGTACAGACATACCTGTGAAATAGATTTCTTAGTTATATGATCTATCCCATTCATAAGATAGTCGGTTTAATTGGTTTTCCATGGCTACATAGGCGTAACCTCGAGCATTTAGTGTCTTTTCTTCTAAACATATGAATGGTCCGTCTCTGCATAAAGTAACAAATTCGGTATTTGAATAGGTTTGATTATTTGAACATTTACCTCCATGTGACCATTTTCCGCATTTGTGACATCTTTCTAGGTGTCGTGCTCTTATTTTCGCTGCGGATTTTGATTTTCCTTTACCAAATTGTAACTTATTATCTTCGCATCTGGATTCTTTTCTAACTCCGTCCATTCTTTCTCTGATTACTGATACTAGTTCACTCGGGAGTATGTCATTATTACGTTTAGTGATCAAAGCGTGTAGCATTAGACCATGGTTTAGTTCACAGGCAGTCTTCATTTTGTAAAAACCTAAAAAAAAATAAAAATTCAGAATGGGGGGAGAAGAATAGTTCTTTAGGGTCTGCTAGGGAAAGACCATTCGGGTTCCATTTTCGAGAACTACACGAAAACAGATAATCTAACTCTAACAGAAATACATATTATCCTTTAAAGACTTGATTCTCCCCACACTTAGTTAGCTGTGGTGTCGAAATTGTGATTAACTTCGTTGTCAACTTCCATCGGACCATGTATGTAATGTTTAACTCTGTGACCATTAACTTTAAATTCAATCCCTTTTGAATTTATTAATTCTATCGTTCCGTATGGGAAAACTCTTTTGACTATGAATGGTCCAGACCATCTTGATTTCAATTTTCCAGGAAATAGCTTGAATCATGAATTGAAAAGAAAAACTCTGTCTCCTTCTTTAAATTCTTTTGAACTTCTGATTCTTTTATAATGCCATTTCTTCGTTCTTTCTTTATAGATTAACGAATTATCGTATGCTTCATGTCTTAATTCTTCTAATTCGTTTAGTTGACTTAATCGTAGACGTCCAGCTTCATGTAAATCAAGATTACATGTTTTCAAAGCCCAAAATGCTTTGTGTTCAATTTCTACTGGAAGATGACATGCTTTTCCATAAACAAGTCTAAAAGGTGTAGTTCCAATTGGAGTTTTGTAGGCTGTTCTAAAATCCCAGAGTGCATCCTCCAATTTAATGGACCATTCCTTTGGATTTGATCCTACGGTTTTCTCTAGAATACGTTTTAAAGCTCGGTTGGTATTTTCAACTTGTCCACTTGTTTGTGGATGATATGCGGTGGAGATTTTATGAGTTACTCCTTATCTTTTAAGAACTTTCTCAAGTTGATTATTACAGAAATGAGTACCCCGATCACTTATCAAAGCTTTCGGTGTTCCAAACCTTGCAAAAAGACGTTTTAAAAAGTTGACTACAACTCGTGCATCGTTAGTTGGGAGAGCTTGTGCTTCCGCCCATTTAGATACATAATCAATGGCTACGAGTATATATAGATTATTATGAGATTTTGGAAATGGTCCCATAAAGTCAATACCCCAAATGTCAAATACTTCACATACTTGGATGACATTTTGTGGCATTTCATCACGTTGACTTATTTTTCTGGCCCTTTGACATGCATCACAGGATTTGCAAAGAAGGTGTGCGTCTTTGTAAATTGTAGGCCAATAGAATCCAGCTTCATAAACTTTTCTTGCTGTTAGTTGAGGCCCATAATGCCCTCCTGTTGGTCCTGTGTGACAATGGTTTAATATTTTACTAGCTTCATCTCCAAATACACATCGGCGTATTATTCCATCGGGACAACTTTTAAACAGATGTGGATCTTCCCAAAAATAGTGTTTTATATCACTGAAGAATTTCTTTCGTCTTTGGTACGATAATCCTTTTTCAAGGAATCCACATACTAAATAGTTTGCATAGTCTGCAAACCATGGTATTTCTTTATAATCTATCTTCAATAGATATTCATTAGGAAAGTTGTCTTGTATGACCGATTCATTTAGAACTTCTAATTCGGGATTTTCAAGACGAGAAAGATGATCAGCGGCGAGATTTTCTGCTCCTCTTTTATCTCGGATTTCAATATCAAATTCTTGTAAGAGTAAGATCCAACGGATTAATCTTGGTTTAGCATCTTGTTTTGAAAATAGGTATCTAAGAGCAGAATGGTCGGTATAGACCACCGTTTTTGCTAGAACGAGATATGATCAAAATTTGTCAAAAGCAAAGACAATAGCAAGGAGTTCTTTTTCAGTAGTTATATAGTTTGTTTGTGCTCCTTGTAACGTCTTACTAGCATAATATATAGGTTGAAATCGTTTTTCAATCCTTTGTCCTAAAACGGCTCCCATTGCAAAATCACTTGCATCGCAAATTAGTTCAAATGGTAGATTCCAATTTGGTGTGATCATGATCGGCGCATTAGTGAGTTTCTCTTTAAGAATATTAAAAGATTTGATACACTCATCTGAAAAGATGAATGGAGCATCCTTTTCTAGGAGTTTATTCATAGGAGTGGCAATTTTAGAAAAATCTTTTATGAAACGTCGGTAAAAACCGGCATGCCCTAGAAAACTCCTAACTCCTCTAACATTGGTGGGATGTGGAAGTTTAGCAATTACATCTACTTTAGCTCTATCCACTTCAATTCCTTCTTTTGAAATTTTATGTCCAAGAACGATGCCTTCTTTAACCATGAAATGGCATTTCTCCCAATTAAGTACTAGATTTAATTGTTCGCATCTAATAAGCATTCGTTCTAGATTAACTAGACATGATTCAAATGTATCACCGAAGACTGAAAAGTCATCCATGAAAACTTCCATGCATTCTTCTATCATGTCGTGAAAAATCGCCATCATACACCTTTGAAAGGTTACAGGGGCGTTGCAAAGTCCAAATGGCATGCGTTTGTAAGCAAAAGTACCATAAGGGCACGTGAATGTGGTTTTCTCTTGGTCCTCGGGTGCTATTGGAATTTGAAAATATCCGGAAAATCCATCTAGAAAACAATAATAACTATTTCCGGCTAATCTTTCCAACATTTGATCTATGAAAGGTAAGGGAAAGTGATCTTTTCTGGTGGCGTCATTTAATTTTCTATAATCAATACATACACGCCATCCTGTTACGGTCCTAGTAGGATTAAGCTCATTTTTATCATTTGTAATGACAGTCATGCCACCCTTCTTAAGCACGCATTGAACTGGGCTTACCCATGGACTATCAGAGATTGGATAAATTAGACCTGCATCTAGCAGTTTAATAATCTCTTTCTTAACTACATCTTGCATATTAGGATTTAGTCTTCGTTGGCGTTGCACATACGTTTTATGACCTTCTTCCATAAGGATTTTATGTGTGCAATACGAAGGACTTATTCCTTTAATATCATGAATCTTCCATGCAATGGCTGGTTTATGAGCTTTCAACACAGAAATGAGTTGTGATTTCTCATTTTCAGTAAAAGAAGACGATATTATTACAGGTAATTCAGATTCACCATGTAAATAAGCGTATTCCAAATGGTTTGGAAGTGGCTTTAACTCTAATTTCGGTGGTTCTTCTATCGATGATTTATATCGATATCTGTCTTCTTCTTTTAGCATTTGAATTTCTTCTGTTGTTGGTTCATATCCATTAGCTATAAGTGTAGCTAACATTTCAGCTTCATCAATTGGTTCATTACCTTCTCCTAAAGAACATTCTCCTGTTCCTTGTAATTCTGGAAATTCTTCTAATAATTCTGCATGTGCATCTATAGTTTGAATATAATAACATGTATCATCTGCAGATTGTGGTTGTTGCATTGCTCTATCAACTGAAAAGGTAACACTCTCATCCTCTATACTTAGGGTCAATTTCTTACCGAACACGTCTATCATTGCTTTAGCCGTGTTTAAGAATGGTCTTCCTAATATGAGAGGAACTTGAGAATCTTCTTCCATGTCCAGAACAACAAAATCTACTGGAAATACTAAAGTACCAACTTTAACTAGCATGTTCTCCATTATCCCTCTAGGATATTTTATTGATCTATCGGCTAGTTGTATGCTTATTCTTGTTGGTTTCAATTCTCCAAGGTCTAGTTTAGCGTATAGTGAATATGGCATTAGATTTATACTAGCACCTAAGTCTGCCAATGCTTCCTGGATCAGATAATTTTTCTAGTATCTTATTCAACAGCACTGCTGAACAATTAGCATTCATAGTAACAGCCGAGAGTTCTTCCATTTTCTTTCTATTTGAAATTAGATCTTTCAAGAATTTAGCATATCTAGGCATTCCTGAAATCACATCAATGAAAGGAAGATTTACATTTATCTGTTTAAACATATCCAAGAATTTGGATTGCTCGGCTTCAAGTTTCTCTTTCTTCATTTTACTCGGGTAAGGAAGTGGTGGTTGGTATGGTTTAACATAAGGTTTATCCTTAACTGTGTTATCTTCATTAACCTTTTCAACTACCGGTTCTTTTTCCTTATCTTGATCAGGTTGTGGTTCTTGTGGAGTAGGAATAGTTTCATCAGAAGTTACAGGTATTTCCGGTGGTTTAAGTGTTGTACCACTTCTTGTGGTAATGGCTTTAGCTGTTTCATTCCGGGGGTTAGCATTTGTATCACTAGGTAGACTTCCCGGTTTTCTTTCACCTATTAACCTTGCTAAGTTACTTACTTCTTGTTCCAGATTTTGAATAGAAGCTTGTTGATTTCTAAATGCTTGAGCATTTTGTTCATTGGTTTGTTTCTGAGATGTGAAAAACTGCGTTTGAGTTTCAACTAGCTTCGTCATCATATCTTCTAAATTCGGCTTTTTATCAACGGTTTGTTGTGGTGGTTTGTTTTGAAAATTAGGTCTTTGCTGATTATAAGTATTATTGGACACTTGTTGATTGCTAGGACCTTGTTGGTTGTTGTATGGAATATTTCTGTTATAATTTTGGTTTTGATTGTAAATCGGTCTTGGCGGTTGATAATTATTCTGATAATTATTTCCAGGCCTTTGGTTTATGTATGAAATATTCTCTCTTTGTTCCATTGTTAATTCAATACTGAGACAATCTTTTGTCAAATGTGGTCCTCCACACTGCTCACAACTAATTCGTATTGAGTGAATATCTTTAGTCATCTTTTCCATTCGTCTCTCCACAGCATCTATCTTTGCGGAAATGGAATCTAAGTCATGGCTAGAATCGGCTCTAGCTGCTTTAGATGATCTAACGATGTCTTTTTCTTGGTGCCACTCATGTGAGTGGGAAGCAGTGTTATCAATAATTTTTAAGCATCAGTTTTGGTTTTCTTCATAATAGAACCACCAGCTGCTATATCTATGTCTTTCCTTGTAGTGATGTCGCATCCTTGGTAGAATATTTGTACTATTTGACAGGTGTCTAAACCATGTTGCGGACATCCTCTTAACAACTTTCCATATCTAGTCCATGCCTCATATAGAGTTTCATTCGGCATCTGTGTGAACGTAACAATTTCTGCTTGAAGTCTTACGGCTTTAGATGCAGGAAAGAATTGTTTAAGAAACTTTTCAACTAAAACGTCCCATGTATCGATCGCCCCTTCAGGTAACAATTCCAACCAATCTTTGGCTTCTCCCTTTAAAGTCCAGGGAAATAACATGAGATATATTTGTTCATCCTCCACTTCTCGGAATTTAAATAGTGTGCAGATCCTATTAAAGGTACGTAGATGTTCATTTGGATCTTCCTTTGGCGCACCACTAAATTGGCATTGATTAGTTACCATGTGTAGAATTTGTCCTTTGATTTCATAATCTGGCGCATTAATGTCTGGATGAGTAATTGCGTGACCTTGGCCAGTGCGTTTAGCTCTCATTCGGTCTTCCATACTTAAAGGTTCCAGATTCTCCATAATTGAACTTGTTGAATCGGAATCACTAGAGGATTCTGATTTAATGGTTCGTTCCTCAACAATCTCTATTTGAATGATTGGTGGTTCCGGAGAAAAGTTTATTGGTTCAGGATCTACGAACCGTTCCTGAATATTTTCCGGATTCTCAATTATGAGGTCGGGTTCAAAAAATGGATTATCGGAAATTTGAACTGAAGTACTTGGTCGACTGGATGACGATTCTAAAGAAAAATCAACGGCAGTAATATTTGCTAAATGTCTTGATCTAGTTACAGGTGGTGAACGTACAAAAGATGGTGAACGTCTTGCTCGGTGCATTCACTGAATATCCTATTAGTTTTTAAAAGGAAAGAAAAATTATAATAAGTTATCCAACCAATAGACTTTTCTGATTTTGCCCACGTTTCGAATAGCCAAAAGATGCAGCAGAGGGGCAGGATTCGTTTGGTCTCAATATAATTGAGGACTGTTTGGCTCCAATAACCCGGTCCACGTACAAATCCAACTATTACTACGAACCAGAAAATTTTGATGTCTATTAATTTAACAACTTAAAATAAATTTTCGTAATTTTAAGAAAATTTAGATAAGAAGTAGAATAAAAATCTATGTCCTAAAACTAGAATAGAGAGAAATAAGAAAGAAAAAGAGTTCGTCGGAAAAGGTCGAAAAAGAAAAATGGTTGAAAAATAAAAGGTGACGGAAAAATAAAAGAAACTTATAAAACTTAAAAATACTTGACTAACCTAACCTTATTACTACAACTAACTTAAAATTATAATCGCAAATTGAGATTACTAATTGGAATGATAATTGGTACATAGTAAAAGGTGTCTAAAAATATTAAAGCTTATAGGAAAAACTATATCCCAAATGGAAATAACTTAAAAAGAAACTAAAACTTAAAAAGGCGTCGCAAAATTCTAAAGCACCTAAATCTTAGTCTAAAGAAAAAGCACTTAAGGAATTTTACGGCAAAGTCTAAAAATCTAGAAGTAAAAATAACTATGGCAAAATCTAAGTTTAAAACTAAATATGAGCTAAAAATACAAATATTACGCTAAAACGATTAAAAAGGGACAACATATAAAAATATACAAAAAGTTGTAAAAATTACAATTTTTATAAAAATATTATTTTTATATTATTTATTTATTAAAACTATTAATTTTACAATTTAATAAAACTAATTAATACTAAATACATAAATTAAATAAAAAGTAAAAGTTAAAATAAAACTAATTATAATAATAATAATAATTAGGGTTAAATAATAATAATAATAATTAATTACCCCGTAATTAATTCAGTTTAGGGTTTCTGTCAGCGTGTCAGGATTACTCCGCGAGTTGCGGTATTTAATGCATCAAACCCCGCGAGTCGCGGGGTTCCAGTTTTCAACTGACAGGTTATTTAAATTCAACGCGTTTTTCTTTATTTATTTTTTTTTATTTTCTGTTTTTAATTTTTTCTGTTTATATAAAAAAATATGTGTATAATAAAAACTTATATTTAAAACTTAAATAAAAATAGAATTACTTTATAATTTTATAAATAAAAATCTTAAAACTAGATTTATATATATTTTTTATATGTTTTTAAATAAAAAAAAATACTTAAATAGAAATTATATAAAAATAAAGAAACTTTATAAAACTTAAATATTTATCAAACTCCTAAAATTATTTATATTTTTGTTTTTCTTTTTATATTTTCGAATTTTTAAAACGTATTTTTATAAAAACGAATTTTAATAAAAGTAAAAAAAAATTTTTTTTTTTTATTAGCGTTGCGATTCCGGCGTTTAAGAAGCTCCCCGGCAGCGGCGCCAAAAATAACTTGATGTCGTAGCGGGGTATAGTATATAAAATAGCTTATATTTTTGCAGAAAATACTATTAAATACGATACAATTTTACACAAGATATTTATTTATTTATAGAATTGATATACTTAAACCTTGCTACAACACTTATAGGCAGTGTACATAATCGTACAGTAGTGTAGTTTTTAGTAAGTCCGGTTCGTTCCACAGGGAAATCTTTAAACAAAGCTTAACGCTATATTAGTTTACTTTTATAAAAATACAAATATATATATAAGTAATATTATTATTATAAAGGGGGGTTTTTACCGTTTAATGACCGGTTTGTCGATTTTAAAACTTTAGTCTCAGTTAAAACCAAATTTAAAATAATAAATATAAATACAAGACTTAAATTAAAGCGTAAAGTAAATAACGATAATGAAATTTCGAATAATAAAAGTGCGATAAAATAAACTTGCGATAAAAAAGTACGATAATTAAAAGTGCAATTAAATAAAATAACAATAAAAATGCGATAATTAGAAGTGCAATTAAATATAAAATAAAGGAAATTAAATATGAAATAAAAGAATTATGCTTATTTAAACTTCCGTAATCATGATGTTTGACGTGTTGATTTTAGTTTTATTCCCATGGGTTAATTGTCCTTTGTCCTGGATTATTTAATATGTCCATACGGATTTGTCCATAATAGTCCATCAGTCATAAATATAAAGAGCGAAAGCCTTCGTCAAATTATTCTTATTCCCGAAGTCAAATATTCCAACTAATTGGGGATTCGAATTGTAACAAGGTTTTAATACTTTGTTTTTTATGAATACACCAGGTTATCGACTGCGTGTAAACCAAGGTTTTACTACTTTGTTAACAATTCCACCAATTACCCTTGAATGTAATTCACCCCTGTTTCAACAAGTTTATTAACTATTAATCCAGTTCCGTATCCGGTAAAATGAATAATTATTGGTATTTATAGATATCCCGCCCACCGTACCCAGTCAAGCGTATGTGGTTATATATAAATACGTCAAATTATAAGTTTGTATATTAAATTAACAAGGTATTGTTTAGTTAATATAAAACCCATTAATAGCCCATAGTCTAATTTCCACAAGTGTCGTTCTTTTGTCCAAACCCCAATTATGGTACAAAGCCCAATTACCCAATTTTAGTAATTAGCCCAACATCATGATTACTTCGGATTAAATAAGCATAATAATAACTTAGCTACGAGACATTAATGTAAAAAGGTTGAACATAACTTACAATGATTAAAAATAGCGTAGTGTTACACGGACAGAATTTCGACTTACACCCTTACAACATTCGCTAACATACCCTTATTATTAGAATTATAATTAAAATTAAAATTAAAATATAAATTATAAATATAAATATATCGTATGAATGGAGAAAAGAGAAAGATGGATTTTTGGTGATTTTTGCGATCAGAATTCGTTTGCTTTTATAGGGATTTTCGACTTTTGGGGCTCCGCGACTCGCGGCATTTTTGCCTTCAAACTCCGCGAGTCGCGGAGTTTGAAATTACAGCTCAGTCCCTTTTGGAGTCTTTCTTGCCGACGGTTTATAATATATATATATAATATATATAATTAATATAATTAATTATATATTATATTATATTTATATACATAGTTAACTTGTAATTTTTAGTCCGTTGCGTCGAGCGTTGAGAGTTGACTCTGGTCCCGGTTCCGGATTTTCGAACGTCCTTGCGTACAATTTTATATTTTGTACTTTGCGTTTTGAATCTTGTACTCTTGCAATTTCGAGACGTTTCTTATCAATAATTGGAACCTCTTTGATTGTCTTTTGTACTTTTGAGCTTTTTGGTCGTTTGCGTCTTCAATTCGTCGAATCTGTCTTTTGTGTTCACCTTCTATTATTTAAACGAATATCACTTGTAAATAGAACAATTGCAACTAAAAGCTTGTATTTTTTGAGGAATAATGCTATGAAATATAAGTTCATTTTTAGCATTATCAGTAATGCTCTGAACTAACGGTGCAGCCAACACGTAGTCATTTGAATTAAACATTTTGAAAATTTTACCAAAGGTAAACCGTGCGGTTCAGAATATCAACCGTACATGTGATAGTATCAACCGTACATTTCACAACCTCAAACGTACGTGTCACTACTTAAGCGTACATGTGATAAATCAAGCAAAAGAACCAAGCACTAAGTCTTAGACGTGCGAGTGATGATCACCCGTGTGATTACTCGTACGTGTCACAGTCAACCGCTTGATTACTCGTGTGATCAGACTAGTCACTTAACCTCAAAAGGTTATGCTCACCCGTGCGTGTGAGTTCACGAGTGACAATCAACCGTCTGGTCAACCGTGCGTGTGATAAAAATTTTTTACCCACTCGTGTGAGCTGCTGTTCAGCTAAAATCACCCAAAAACCTTAGAAATTGATGCTAAACCTCAATTTCTTCATCTACAAGCTGGATTAGCACTAAACTAACATAAACACACTCTCTAAAAACAATTACACAAGTAAAAATGATTCCTTTTTGATCAAAATCACTTTTAACTCAAAAACCCAAAATAATAAACTCATTAATCACCAAAAATCACTAGATGATGTTGAAATCACAACCTATGCTCTGATACCAATGATGAAACATGACTAGGAACTTCGAAATCAACAGGTTTAATTCACACAAAGGCGGAATTAGTGAATCAAACCATAACTAGTGAATATTAGGAGCTTTTTGGGATTAAATTAGTCAAACCACAACAAGGATTGTGTGATTAGATTAATACCTAGAGCTATTATTCACTACTGGAGTGATTTGGGTTGAGAGAGAAACGGGTTAGGGTTACCGGATCTGAGTGATGTGTGTGTGAGAGGCTTAACCTAAAATGAAGAACATAACACATTATATACCCCTGCTGTTGCATCAACCGCACGTGCCAGCTATCACTCGTACAAGTGATCAGCCTCAGCCGTACGGATGATCACTCACTCATGTATGTTTAGTCAGATTAGATTTATGACTCAGCTCAGCTCAACTGTGCGTATGAGCTTGTCACCCGTACGAGTGAGACTTCACTCGTACGTGTGACAGAGTCTAGCAATGTCAACTTATCCTTTTTGCATTCCTGCAGTACCTGTAACCACATATAAACACATATAGGATAATAATGAGCCATCATGGTAGCCCATAAACTGAATTACTAATCACAAACGTAGGTTAGATGTCTAGGGACTTACAGAAAATGCATCAACATAAGTCTCTCCGCCCTCGATGGTGAAAAGAAATGATTGAGGAAAGTATCAACTAAATCATGAAATGATCGAACTGAATCGGAAGGTAGATTTCTTAGCCAAATCTTAGCATCACCTTGAAGAGAATAGGGGAATGCCCTTAACTTGTATGCATCTTCGGTAACATTCCTATGCTTGTAGAGATCATAAATATCATTGAACAATTGAAGGGTCTCAAAAGGATTATCCTCCATTAAACCTTGAAATTGTACATCCTTTAACATAGTGAAGAAATTTTCTTTAACTTTCCAATGTTCGGGCCTGATGGGCGGTTTAGTATTAGCCGGTCGCATCACCATAGGTCTAACTAACCTTGTATCCTACATAGGTGTATCGTTTGGATCTACTTGTTGTTCTTGATTAACGAGTGGTGGGTTATTGGGATCAACCCCACCAAATGGATTTTCTTCATGTTGAAGTAGTTGACCGTTGCAATCCATCTCTTAAATACAAAATGGTAATACTTTAAAATTCTTTTTTAAGACCTTTTTTCCCCTTCGTTTATAAACCTCATGAACGTGCCTTAACAGATCGAAAAACGGATGTTCAAACTCTTGATCCTTTTGGGATCTCCGTTTCAAACACTGTAATACCTAACCTTCGATCACAACACAAACAAAAACAGGTTTCTCCAAACATAAATATAATAAAAATAAGAAAAGTAACTTTTGCAAGGATAAATCCTTACAAAAGGATCGAAAAATTAAAAGCTTAACTCAAAGATACAACTAGCTAACTGATCCTTGGCAGCGGTGCCAAAAAGTTTGATGAGCTTGTTATAAACATGCTTACTTGCTTTCTTTTGAATTAATAATTAAATTAAACGTGGACTCGACTATGTAACAAACTCTTGAGAAAAAATGACTCGGTAGTTGTAATTAGTAAGTTTTTCGTTTAAGATTCGTCCTAAGAGAACTGTAATTGCTAGTTGAATCTATGAAAATCATAATTATTCTAAGGTTTGTTTGGTTTGGGGGGGGGGGTGTATTTTGAAATGTTTTGATTAACAACTACAATAAATAACAAATTGCAAGTAACTAAATATCGAAGTCGAAAACAATAACTAAGTAGTGTTCACTTATCTAATCCACCCTTATGCTTGGATTGCCCCGTTTTACCCAATTTGCTATCACATTCGTTGTTGAAATATTAGATGTTTAGCATCACTACTAAGCCTTAATCTAGTCACACTATGCAAACTAATATAAGCATTGTATCATAAGATCAAGTTGAATTATGAGTAGTCATTGAGATTATGCTTGGATTGAAATCACTTAAAACCCTTCAATTATCAAAACACATAATATAATTCAACACCACTATGTTGACTAAAGGTCAATTAAAAACCAACTCAAACTAAGAACACAATCACTTGAAATCCCCAATTTGGTTGTCCAGATCACTCAAGGTGTTGAAGCACAAATTGTTTCACTAATCAAATCACTTAGGAAAGCTAGACAATCTATGTAATCAAAGTAAAGCCTAAAATAAATGCATAGCAATAGATCTATAGCTAACTCAATAACACTTAGTCATGTATTTCATTCAAACAACTTTTATTCAATGATTTGGGGCAAATCCTTACATTAGGGTTTCTGATGTGCAAAAGTGTGCAGTGCTTAATTTGCCTTTCAAACTTTTAAATTTATATAACCTTTATTATTACACTTTTAACACTCTAACGAGCAACAAAACCCGATCAGAGGTAGTATTTTAGATTATCGTCCCAAGAGAGCGTAGATGCGTTATAAGTTGTTTATAGCTTAGTTCTTATTAAAGAACTAAGGATATTTTTTATGTCTTTTATGGGATAGATTCTTATCTCTCAGGAAAGAGATGATTTAAGATAAACAAAATAACAAAATAAAGCAAGAAAGTAAAGATTCAAATTAAACAATTATAAACGAAAGCAGCTACATGAACGAATAACTCATACGAGAATCATATTAGGCAAGTTTCATAACTTATATTAACACAAATCAAGATAACAATCATAGACCAATTATTATCCCTAAGCAGGTTAAGATAAGTGTTGCATATCATTTAATAAGCAGGACTTAAAGCATATACTAGACATGTGATGTGCATGACTAATATCTCAATTCTTAGCATTCAATTCAATTACATGATACATATCAACCTTATGATGCGGATTAACATGCAAATAGACTGACAAATTGTATAAGCTATTAAACATCAAGTAGATCAACTCAAGTTACTAGCTGAAAGTCAATTACTACTTAGTTTTCATGCAATCATTAATTAAACACATCCAAACAGAGGATCTTTGACTAAGCCTAACAATATTAAACTCTATTATATAAGTGTAATTCCAACTAAACAAGTTTATCACTATTATGCTGTTTAACTTAGCTGCATGCTATTTAATTTAACAAGTTTGATGGACTAGATCTAAACAAGTAGCATGAATCGGATAATAGATCGTTAGATCAAGTACTAATCAATCCTAAAATCATGTTATCTAATCATTAAGCATGATAAACAAGTATATTTAAGCAAAACAGATTCGAAACAGTTCAAATATCATTACAGAAACTCGACCATACAGATCTGGAAAAGAACCAAAAACTGTACAGATGAAGCACTGAAGTCGGTGGCTTCCTTCCCATCGAGCCGACGGCTTGAGGGTGAGGCTGGCAGCTTCATCTGATTCTCAGATGAAGTTCAATCTTCGTCCACGTAACCACTATGAACGTTTAGTTTATAGTAGAAGACGAACAGAAAAGAATACAGTAAATAAGATAAATAAAATAGTAAAATAAGGATAGAATCATACCTTAAAAAGAAGGTAGATGTAAAATAACTTGAATTAAAAATTGAATCTTGATTACAAAAGACTAAATCTTACCTAAGGGTTTAGAGAAAAACCCTAAAAATGACCTAACCAGAATTATTGAATTCTGAAAACTAATACATATGAAAACTGGGACCAGAGGCCTGTATTTATAGTGTTTAAGTTCAGTGGCCAAGCCGGCGGCTTCAGTGGGAAGCCGGCGGCTTGCCTTAAGTCGATGACTCCTTGTGCATGTTAAACGCAATCCGCAAGCTAAATCTTTTAACCGTCATACTCAAGTCGGCGGCTTCAGGCCAGGCCGGCAGCTTCAAAGATCCGCCAGATCTTTCTGATTTTGTCTTGATTTTATTAACATTTTTACTGGAACTTGGTCGATAATTTGAGAAACCGTGTTAACCAGGCCGACGGCTTCAGGATGAAGCCGGCGGCTTCCTTTGCCTTTTTCTTGATCAACAAGTTCTTTCAATTTTACATCAATTCTGGAATATTCCGGTGTATTCAGCTCCAAGCCGGCAGCTTCCTTGTATCCTTGCGGGCGGCTTCATTTAGCCGATTTGCAATTTTCTTTATTTTTGATCCTGTTTAATACATTACTTTGATAAAATCATTTGAAATACCTTTTTCCCACTTTTACCCATTTTAGCATGTTTTCACATTTAAATGACTCAAAAATATTAAGATAACTCCTCAAAATGTTATTAAAAACTGTATAATTTAGGAGTTATCAAATTCTCCACAGTTAAACATTTACTTGTCCTCAAGTAAACCTTATAAATTATATCATGGGTATTAAAGTAAAATTGCTGTCATGACCCAGAAAATTTCGACAAATTTTGAACCAAACTCACGATACAATTTCATAATTCTGACATGATAAGCAAAGTCCATTATGTTGCGTCTCAAAATTTTTGAACTATTTTCGTACATTCATTTGACTTCGACAATTTTTGACGATTCACAAATAATTAATTATAAATAGATATGTATCTATACACACACACACACACACACACACACACACATATATATATATATATATATATATATATATATATATATATATATATATATATAATAATTGAAAATATAATTTAAAAAATTATATGTTGTTGTTATTAAAATTAATTATGTAAAATAAAATAAAAATATGATATTAAGATAATTATTATTTAAAACACATCTATATAAATAAAGTATATTAAATATATATATTTTATGACTTGGAATCCATTTAGTAAACGACAGTAACACTCAATTATCATTCGAACGGTACTAAGCAAGTTAAATTCGAACTTATGTGATTTTAAAATAAACGGTGATCCGAACATGAGTTATAAAAATTATAGGCTTATCAAAAATGTATTTAGGAGCTATTTGTTAAATATTAAAACTTTTTATATTTTACTTGAGGTTGAGAGTTAATAATTTATTTAATTATTTTAAATAGTTAATGACAAAATTTTCTACCATAATGACTGAAATAAATAAAGATAATTATTGTAAAAATTTGGGATTTTTTTGGAGACTTTTATCCGCCACTGATTATTAACGGAGTACGAAATCCAGTCCGTAAAAGACGACGGCTAATATTATCACACGTTTTAATTTTAAATTGTATTATAATAATTATTATTATATTATTATTATTATTATTATTATTATTATTATTATTATTATTATTATTATTATTATTATTATTATTATTATTATTATTATTATTATTATTCTAATCTATCATTTAAGATATATTGTATATTTTGAGTTGAGTGTTTTTGGTCTACATACATCTCATCTATTATATCAATTCTCTATTATCATTTTCTGTTTCCAGTTACCATCAAAAATCACATCTATTAATATATATAATACTCCATCCGTGATTCTGTGTTTTGTGTAAGTCAATAAAGCAATATTATATATATATATATATATATATATATATATATATATATATATATATATATATATATATATATATATCAAAATTCATGATGCAAGTTATCACCTTTATCAAACAATAACTCCAATTATTCACGAGAATTATTTAGTTTACTATTAAAATTACTTTTCGTTTACTGTGTGCATTGGGTGCATTATTGGATACTGTTTTTATTTTTCACTATCTTATTTCTCTATATACACATTACATGCATACAAGTTATAACACACCCACATACACTCATACACTATCATGGGAGAGAAAACCAAACATCACCCTTTTCTTCTCCAACTTTTCATCAATTCACACCCGACTACATCAACTCAATAGACCACCACCTTCCATCACCAACAGTTACCATCACCACCGTATCCTCCATCTACAACCACCACCACGACCATCATCTATATGTATATCTATTTTTCTTATTTGTTTTCTATTTTCAATTCGATAACCAAGAAATCCATAACCATCACCTATGTTGGACTAACCACCGGCTACATCAACCCACTGGACTACCACCCTATACCGTCGTAAACCACCACCCTCTCCATATCTCTCTCTTATCTTCTTCCTTGTAATCGAAAACTATGACCAACCATCATCACTTTGTCTCCATTCGTCGACACCCAAAAGCAATCACCAACACTGCACATCACCCCATCGATTGTCAATACCATAAACCGATCACCACTTTGAACCCATCACCAGGTACCCGGAGCTATTTAATGTTTCTGATTACGATCAAGACAATCACCACAACTCGCAACCAAAACACTATCATTAACCTGATTCACCATCGATCATCATCTATCACTATTCACCATCTTCATAAAACCCACCATTGGCTACCACCCAAGAACACCCTTTGTTTCTACTTTCTCTTCGATACCACCACTGCAACTACTACTATATTTTTCTATTTCTTTCGAACAGCTGCAACAACCCTCTTCTTTTTCTGTTGTTTATGTTTTAATAGAGCAATCAACAACGAAACCCATTTAAAGGTGATGATGAACAGTGAAACCAAACTATTGTACCTACTGTTTTCACTACTGCTAAAGGTTTCTGTTGAAACCAGGCCATTACCATCTTAGTTCCTGCTTCCCTTTTTCTATTTCTACTGGAATTTAAAATGCGAAAGTTGAAGAAGACGACGCTACAGTAATTATGCCAGAACATTACGCAATTCGCGTATGAAACTACACGTTCCGCGTAATTCTCAAAAATATTACACGTTTCGTGAGGTTTATACACGATACGCGTAGATGATTAAAAGAATACGCGCTTCGCTGCATCATTACACGATCCGTGTAATTAACATGTTGTTACTACTATTCGAGTGTTACTGATCCTGTTCGTCTGGTTTTACTTCTGTTTTCGTTAAACCACGAGTTAGACGATGATTAATTGATGATAGATTAATAACGATTGATGATGATGATGATAATAGTTGATAAATGAAGAAGAAAATAGAAAACAAATAGTAATACGATTTATGTATATAAGTGTGGGTATTAATTCAGAAAAGAAGAAACGGAGGAATGGTTACGGGTGTTTGCGTGTAACAAGAGGTCGGGGGTTCAAGCCCGGGCATATGCATTTATTTTTGGAACTTTTTCTTGAGAGGTAGTTATTATTATTATTATTATTATTATTATTATTATTATTATTATTATTATTATTATTATTATTATTATTATTATTATTATTATTATTATTATTATTATTATAAGTATTATTATTGCTATCATAGTTATTATTATTATTAGTGTTATTATTATTATTATTATTATTAGTATTAACATGATTTTGAGATTATTATTATTATTATCATTATTATTATTATTATTATTATTATTATTGTTATTATTATTATTATTATTTTTATTATTATTATTATTATTATTAACATTAGTATTAGTATTATCATTAAGAATTAATATAAGGATTATCATTATTATTATAAACTTATAACATTTTTATTTATTTTTACTAGTATTATCATTATTATTAGTATTATAAGTATTTTCATTTTTATTAACATTATTATTATTTTTAACATCATCATTATTATTGAAATATCATTATTATTATTATAATTATTATTATAAAATTATTATTTTATATATAGTTATTAATATTTAATATTATAAAAATAATACAACTTAACATTATTAACATTATTATTATCATGGTTATTATTACTATTATTATTATTATTAAAAATATTTACTATTATTATTATTAAAAGATAATACAACTTTTTATTTAATATTAATAATTTATCAAATAACTATTAAAACTATACTCAATACAAATAACTTAACAATATTAATATTTTTATATATAAAAGTAATATATTTAATTTATTAAGGAAACCTATAAATTTTTTAGTATAAAATTCATATCACTAACTATATATAAATTTGTCCGATTACAATTATACGTGTTAATATATATACTTGATATAGGTTCGTGAATCCAAGGCCAACCATGCATTGTTTAGTTCCGTCGTATGCATATTTTTACTACAAAATATCGTATCGTGAGTTTCATTTGCTCCCTTTTTACTTACTTTTGAAATATATATTTTTGGGACTGAGAATACATGAAATGCTTTTATAAATGTTTGACGCGATAGATACAAGTAAAACATTCCTCTAATAAATTAGTAAGACGTTATAATTGCCACTAATTAACGTGAATATTTCCCCCTGATTATTATAGCTTGGTAACCTAAGAATTAGTTGGACGTTATAATTGCCACTAATTGACGTGAATCCTAAAGGTAGCTACCGAGTTTAACACCCCCACCCAGAATGTCCACTAGACAGTAGAGCTAGTGGGTGTGGTGTTTAGTACTTCGAGGTTGGTGTGTGCAGCGGTGTATATGAAATACTATTATTTTTATTACGAAATACGATACAATTTACACAAGTTTTTTATTTATTTATAGAGTGGATATACCTAAACCTTGCTACAACACTATAGGCAGTGTACCTAATCGTAAAGTAGTGTAGTTTTTGGTAAGTCCGGTTCATCCCACAGGGAGCTAGCTGAGTTTAACACTATATTTTTTTACAACTATATTTATATAAAATATATATAATTATATATAGTAATATTATTATAAAAGGGGGTTTTTACCGTTTAATGACCGGTTTGTCGATTTTATATTTCAAGCGTAAAGATAAATGACGATAATATAAATGAAAGAATTTAAATTACGATAAAGTAAATTGTAGTAATTAAAATGACAGTAAATAAAGGTACGATGAAATATGAAATAAAAGTATTATACGTAATTAAACTTCCGTAATCATGATGTTTGATGTTTTGATTTTAATAAATTGTTACCCGGGTTAATTGTCCTTTGTCCTGGTTTATTTGATACCTATCTGGTTTTTGTCCATAATAGTCCATCGGTCATAATTATAAAATGACCGTCAAATTAACCTTATTCCCGAAGTCAAATATTCCAACTAATTAGGGATTCGAACTGTAACAAGGTTTTAGTACTTTGTTAATAATTACACCAGGTTATCGACTGCGTGTAATCCAAGGTTTTAATACTTTGTTAACAATTACACCAATTATCCTTGTATGTAATTCACCCCTATTTTAATGAGATATGAATATTAATTTATCCACTTGATCAGAATGAATAATCAATTACCCAACACGAATAATTAATTAAATGATCGTAACAGATGTCGTATAAACGCCACTAAATAGAACATTCATAATCATTTAATAATGATTAGATTAACTAATTTGAAGATAGGTTCGACAGATTCCAACGAGTTGTCATTCGATTAGACAATACCCCCCATCTATTAATAGTTCATAGTCCAATGTCCACAAGTGTCGGTCTTTTGTCCAAACCCGAATTATGGTACAAAATTCAATAACCCAATCTTAATTTTTAGTCCAACATCACGATTACTTCGGCTTAAATAAGCATAATAATAACTTAGTTACAAGACATTAATTTAAAAAGGAAGAACATAGCTTACAGTGATTATTTATCGCGTAGCGTTACACGGGCAGAGTTCCGACTTAAAACCCGTAAAACATTCTTACAATAACTTTATTATTATTAACTTAAATTAAAATTAAAATTATAATTATAAATAAATATATTACATTTAAAGAGAAAGAAAGAAGAAAAGGTGTACATATCTCGTTCGAAAATTGCTCAATTTATAGACTTGGCCAGCTACAACATCCCATGCGATCGCATGGATTTTGTGCCTTCTGGCCATGCGATCGCATGGCCTCCTGATCCAGCTCATATACTTGCCAAAAACGTGGGCGGATCTTAATTTATTTATTATATAATATAATATAATTTTATATAATTATATATACATTATATTATATTCTTGTGCATAGTTGACTCATAATTTTAGCTCCGTTGACTCGTACATTTCTTCTCGGTTTATGTCCCGGTTCTGGATTTTCGAACGTCCTTTCGGATGCTGAGATATTTTGTACTTTGCGTTCCGTGGCTCGTACTCTTGTAATTTTTAGACGTTTCTCATCAATAAATTGAACCACTTGAATTATATCTTGTACATTTGAGCTTTTTGGTCATTTGCGTCTTCAAATCGTCGTTTTCTTCTTTTGTCTTCGCACTTATTTTTTTAAACGAATATTACATAAAAAGAGAACAATTGCAACTAAAAGCTTTACATATTGGAAGGATATTGTGCCTAAATATATGTTCATTTGGAGCACTATCAAATATTCCTAGACTTGAGCGTTGCTTGTCCTCAAGCAATACAGAACTTAAAATTAAATCACACTTCACTCGAATCACTTTTTTTATTCTCACACTTTATACATCAGTGATTTTGATACGGCGGTATAAACAATGATAGTAACGATGTGGTTTACAGTCCCACATGACTATGAAAATTTAGATCCTTTAAGGAAATTGGATCTTTATGAAAACATTTGATCTTTTAAAAATTCATTCTAGCTTTTACCCTAGATATGTTTTTTGGAATAACCCTTCACCGGTGTTTGTAAAATGTTTTTGTGGGTTGTGTGGGTTTCATATTTTAAAATTTTAGCTCAAAACTTGTGGTTTTGTGTCACCCACTTGCTAACATTGTATTAGGAAAGCAACACGTCCAGTATACTTGCTCCGTATATTACCTTTCGGTAAACTACAGTCCAGTTGTAAAGGAAAGCGTTGAACAAGCAACTGTTATGGCAATGTCTAATGACATGCAGATGTTCATGGTCTAAAACATGTCGGATGCAATTACTATCCTTTGTAGGAGCAATAGTAAAGATCACCCTATAATTTTTCGGTCTGGCACAAGATCCTGTCTTCGACCATGCTATGCAACCACCGTTCTTACGGTTGACACCCGATTTGGTTCAGGTGACCTAATGTATTCTGGTAAATTCTTAGGATTTTACGTTCAATGGTAATGAATGCATTGAAAATAGGTTTTCAGAAAACAAATTGGTTTGTAATTTTGATCAATATATTTTCTCGTTCAAGCTCGAGTTTAGATATCATCGAATTGCATGAGTTTTTAATTCTCAATCTTTAAAGTCAATCTCAAGGATTGAGTAATATCAGGCATAAAATCTGATATTTAATCTTTAAGGAGATTATCCTTTCTGGGGGTCTGATTCATTAGTCTTATCAAGCTAATTTGCACAACACCCTCCGCATTTTACGAGACAGATCCTCTCATGGTTAGGATAAGTCTGACCACTTGGCGACCCTGTTTGATGCTGAGGTCCATGGATTTCCTGCTGATTTTAGAGATGACTTTTCTAGATTTTTCGTCAACCTACAGCTGGTCTGGACGACAACTTCTTGACCTAAATCAAGAAGCGCGTTTCTTTTTCAGAAGACTTTACTTCCTTTTAATGATGGAATTGATTCATCGTGTAGATCCATCTTTCTTTCAAATATATTACAGTAATTTAGGTAAAACTGATTAAAATCGTCCAAAACAAAAGTACCTGCAATAATCTGTACCAAATATGTGATATGTGTTTTAAAGAACTTGGTAAATTCTTCCCACACTTAGCTTTTATTTATTTTTTTCTTTGCCTTTTTATTCTCCTCTATTCCATTTTAAATGAATTCTAACGTTTTGGGTTGTTTCTCCATTTATGTTCTCTCCGAGGTAACAATAATTTCGGCATTAACACCTAGTTTTATCGTTCATAAATTTGTATAAACATGATTTTGAATTCATTTAGTTGAAAATTTTTCAAATTTTCACAAAATTTGGCAATTAAACTAAGTGTAAACCCGAGAGAATTTATAACCCTTCCCCACACTTGAGATCATGCAATGCCCTCATTTGAATGAAATCAGACTATAATTATAAATTCATGAGGGTGATTAGTGTAGAAAAGTGATTAAAAATACCCAGTTTGTAATTACTAAGGTCGTCGAATGATAGATGGCGCGCCTCATCGTTCATTCCTTTTGTTGTAATTTCACATATGTTTTGCGTCTTATCGTCAAAATTAGTAGCTTTTGCTGAACTTTAATGTCAGTCTTTGAAAATGCGCTGTTTTACCCTGTTTTATACATAAGATAAACTACAAACATATATATATATATATATATATATATATATATATATATATATATATATATATATATATATATATATATATATATATATATAAAACCTTTATATATCAAAACAATTTAAATGAATAATTTTTTTAAAATTTTGTTTCCTTTTACTTTAGGTAGTTTCAGTATGTTTTCCTAGTCCGTCCCTCAACAAAATTTAAAATTTGTCGTTTTTAAAGCGATTGTTTTAAAAGCATAGATTTTTGGGTTTTTTAATTTTTTTGGTATACTTTAGATCAATAAAATTAAAAATAATGATAACAAAATTTTTTGTCCCGCCCTCGGGTAAAGCAATTTCGGTTCCAGGACCTAGTCTTCAACTTACGATGAATTTTAGAAATCATTTTTTAAACTTAATGAAATAAAGTAATTTTTTGTTTTTAAATTCACACAAAACTTAAATTTAAAAATGCATATTAATTTCATACAAAACCTACAAAACAAAAATTCAGAATGGGGGGAGAAAACTAGTTCTTTAGTGTCTGCTAGTGGAAAAGACCAATCGGATTCCATTCTCGGAAACTACACGAGAACAGAACAACTAACTCTAGACATCAATTTTTTTTCTTAAAACATCTGAATCTCCCCACACTTAGGTAGTTGTGGTGTCGAAATTGTGATTAACTTCATTGTCAATTTCTCTTGGACCATAATCAACTTGCATATCTGTGACTTTTGCTTTAAGCCATTGGTCAGATTCCTGTGTAATATCCACAAATTCAACTAGTTTTGCCTTTTCTTTAGGCGATAGATTGGATACTAACCGGTTACATAACTTAAAGTTTCCCTTAATTCAAGCATCGCGAATCCGTTTAATAAGTTTCTTCATTGAACTATTAATAACGGGGTCATTTAATTTGGTATCAACAACGGGGTCCTTTGTTATCAGGTCATCATTAGGTGTTGCTTCATCTTCCCCACACTTAGGCATTTTGTTATTGTTAAGCACTACCGTTGGAGTTGGTAAAACAATATGGTTCTTACCAATCATTTTTATTGGTTCAACGGTTTTAGTTGGTGGAGATTTAGACTTTCGACTCACAAAGGTGATTGATTTTTCATCATTACTAAGTGTCATTCTACCTTTTCTTACATCAAATAACGCCCCGGTGGATGCTAAGAATGGTCGACCTAAAATTAGAGGAACGTTTGAGTCCTCTTATATGTCAATGACAATAAATTCGACTAGAAAGGTTAAATTACCTCCTTGAATGGGTAGGTTGTCAGCAATTCCAACTGGGTGCTTAATGGTTTGATCAAAGAGTCGAACACTCATTTTCGTTGGACTTAACTCACCTACTCCTAATCTCTTATATAATGAAAGAGGCATAACACTTATACTCGCACCTAAATCTGCTAGTGCATCATACATGACACAATCACTAAGTAGACAAGGAACAATAAATTCACCTGGATCACCCAACCTGGGTGGAGGTTTTGGTGGAACTGTCTTCATCGGGTTTATTTTTACGATTTTTGTTTCTTGCACTTTCTTATTCTTCTTCTTCTTTCCAGAGGTATCACAAACTTTATTACCTATTACTTGCTCATACTCAACTCCTTTTCTTGGAAATGGGATGGGTGGTCTGTATGGTGCCACCACTGCCTTTACATACTCGGGGGGTGGTGGTGGCGTAACTTCTTTATTGTTACTCACATCTAAAACCTTCCCATCTTCTGATGCTGGTTTTTCAGAATTCGTTGAAACTATATTAACATTCTCATTTCGAGGATTTACTTCAGTATTACTCGGTAGCTTTCCTTGTTCCCTCTCACTCATCATGCTAGCAAGAGTACCTACGTGTTTTTCTAGATTCAAAATGGAAGCTTGTTGAGTTCTTAATGACTGATCAAACCTCTCATTTGTTTGGGTTTGAGATGTAATAAATTATGTTTGAGATTCCATTAGCTTTGCCATCATTTCTTCCAGATTTGACTTTTTCTCTTCGGTTTGTTGTGGTGGTTTATACAAACCAGGTTTTTGTTGAATGAAAGTGTTGTTTTGAGTTGGTTGGTTATTGGGACCTTGTTGGTTGTACGAGTTGTTGTTGGGTCCATTTGGATTGTAAAGAATGTTTTCATTTCGATTAAAGTTTGGCCTTGGCGGTTGATAATTATTTTGATAATTATTTCCCGGCCTTTGGTTCATGTATGAAACATTCTCTCATTGTTCCATGGTTTGCTCAATGTGACAATCTTTCATTAAGTGTGGTCCACCGCATTGCTCACAACTGATTCGTATTGCACGAATAACTTTATTCATATTTTCCATTCGTCTCTCGAAAGCATCTATTTTTACGGAAACGGAATCAAAGTCATGGCTAGAATCGACTCTAGCCTCTTTAGATGATCGAAAGATATCTTTTTCCTGGTGCCACTCATGTGAGTGGGAGGCTATGTTATCAATGATTTTGTAAGCTTCAATTGCGGTTTTCTTTATAGTGGAACCACCAGTTGCTATGTCGATGTCTTTTCGTGTAGTAATATCGCATCCTTGGTAGAATATTTGTACTATTTGATAAGTATCTAAACCGTGCTGAGGACATCCTCTCAACAACTTTCCAAATCTTGTCCACGCCTCATATAAAGTTTCATTTGGCTTTTGTGTGAACGTAACAATTTCATATAAAGTTTCATTTGGCTTTAGATGCCGGAAAGAATCTTTTAAGAAATTTCTCAACTAAAACATCCCATGTGTCAATCGCCCCTTCAGGTAACGATTCTAACCAATCTTTGGCTTCTCCCTTTAAAGTCCAGGAAAATAACATGAGACAGATCTGTTTGTCCTCAACTTCTCTGATCTTAAATAGAGTACAAATCCTATTAAAGGTTTGAAGATGTTCGTTTGGATCTTCTTTCGGCGTACCACTAAATTGGCATTGATTATTTACCATGTGTAGGATTTGTCCTTTGATTTCATAATCTGGCGCATTAATGTCTGATTTAATAATGGCGTGACCTTGGCCAGTGCGTGTAGCTCTCATTCTACTTCCATACTTAGAGGTTCCTGATTTTCCATGATTGAGTTTGTTGAATCTGAATCACTAGAGGATTCTGATTTAATGGTTTCTTCCTCGACAATCTCTGGTTGAATGATTTGTGGTTCAGGAGGAATGATTAGTGGTTCAGGATCTCTGAATTGTCCTTGAATATCCTCCGGATTCTCAATTGTGAGGTCGGACTCAAAAAATGGATTATTGGAAATTTGAATTGGAGTACTTGGTCGACTAGATGACGATTCTAAAGAAAAATCAACAGCGACAATATTGGCTAGATGTCTTGATCGAGTTACAGGTGGTGAACGTATGAAAGGTGGTGAACGTTTTGCTCGGTGCATTCACTGAATATCCTATTAGTTATAAAAGATAAAAATTATATAAGCTATCAAATTAATAGACTTTTCTGATTTTGCCCACGTTTCGAATAGCCAATAGATGCAGCAGGTAGCCAGGACCCTTTAAATCGAAAGCCGACAACTCGCCACTAACAAATCCAACTATTACTACGAACTAGAAAATTTTGGATGTCTATCAATTTAACCGCTTAAAATAATTTTTTTTCGTCAAAATTTTGAAATAAAAATCAATGTCCTAAAAACTAGAGCGTAGAAATGAGAAAGAAGAAGAGTGCGTCGAAAAACATCGAAAAATAAAAAGTCGAAAAATAAAAATAAGAAAGTAGAGCGTCGAAACTTAAAAGTCTAAAAACTAAATATTAAAACTTGCGTCTAAAGGTATTAAAGCTTAAAAGGAATTCTATATCCAAAACGGCAATAACTTAAAAAGGCACTAAAATTTATTAAATATTTAAGCGATTAGCGACGTCGTAAAATTCTAAAGCACCTAAATCTTGGTCTAAAGAAAAAGTACTTAAGGGATTTTACGGCAAAGCCTAAAAATATAGAAATATAAAAATTCTACGGCAAAAAACTATGCTTAAAACTATATAACGAAATAAATGATACAAATTATAAAAAGATATATTATAAAAAGATAAAAATATTATTTTATATAAAAATATTATTTTTATATTATTAGTTTATAAAAATATTAATTTATATAATTAATAATAATACTTAATATTAATATTACAAAATATAAATTAAAACTAATTACTAAATACAAATTAAATAAATAAAAACCTAATTAGGTTAAATAATAATATTAATTAATAAAAACCATAAACCGTAATTAATGCGTACCAAGTTAGTCCTGTCAGCCTACACCATGCGACCGCATGGAATTTAGGCATCCGGCACATGCGATCGCATGGGCCTGGAATGCAGATCAGTTTTGGGCTTCTACTGGTTCGGCCCAATCTTTTATTTCAATTTTTTTTTTCTGATTTAGATAAAATATTTATATAATATAAAATACTTTTTAATTTTATATATTTTAAACAAACTCTTAAAAATATATATTTTTTATAACTATTTTTTTTTTAATATAGCGTTTCGCCGAGTCCCCGGCAGTGGCGCCAAAAACTTGGTGTGTGCAGCGGTGTATATGAAATACTATTATTTTTATTACGAAATACGATTCAATTTACACAAGTTTTTTTTATTTATAGAGTGGATATACCTAAACCTTGCTACAACACTATAGGAAGTGTACCTAATCGTAAAGTAGTGTAGTTTTTAATAAGTCTGGTTCGTTCCACAGGGAGCTAGCTGAGTTTAACACTATATTTTTTTTACAACTATATTTATATAAAATATATATAATTATATATAGTAATATTATTATAAAAGGGGGTTTTTACCGTTTAATGACCGGTTTGTCAATTTTATATTTTAAGCGTAAAGATAAATGACGATAATATAAATGATAGAATTTAAATTGTGATAAAGTAAATTGCATTAATTAAAATGACAGTAAATAAAGGTACGATGAAATATGAAATAAAAGTATTATGCTTAGTTAAACTTTCGTAATCATGATGTTTGACGTTTTGATTTTAATTAATTGTTACCCGGGTTAATTGTCCTTTGTCCTGGTTTATTTGATACCTATCTAGTTTTTGTCCATAATAGTCCATCGGTCATAATTATAAAATGCTCGTCAAATTAACCTTATTCCCGAAGTCAAATATTCCAACTAATTAGGGATTCGAACTGTAACAAGGTTTTAATACTTTGTTAATAATTACACCAGGTTATCGACTGCGTGTAATCCAAGGTTTTAATACTTTGTTAACAATTACACCAATTATCCTTGTATGTAATCCACCCCTGTTTTAATGAGATATGAATATTAATTTATCCACTTGATCAGAATGAATAATCAATTACCCAACCCGAATAATTAATTAAATGATCTTAACAGATGTCGTATAAATGTCACTAAATAGAACATTCATAATCATTTAATAATGATTAGATTAACTAATTTGAAGATAGGTTCGATAGATTCCAACGAGTTATCATTCGATTAGACAATACCCCCCATCTATTAATAGTTCATAGTCTAATGTCCACAACTGTCGGTCTTTTGTCCAAACCCGAATTATGGTACAAAATTCAATAACCCAATCTTAATTTTTAGTCCAACATCACGATTACTTCGGCTTAAATAAGCATAATAATAACTTAGTTACAAGACATTAATTTAAAAAGGAAGAACATAGCTTACAGTGATTATTTATCGCGTAGCGTTACACGGGCAGAGTTCCGAATTAAAACCCGTAAAACATTCTTACAATAACCTTATTATTAACTTAAATTAAAATTAAAATTATAATTATAAATATATATATTACATGTAAAGAGAAAGAAAGAAGAAAAGGTGTACATAACTCGTCCGAAAATTGCTCAATTTATAGACTTGGCCAGCTACAGCATCCCATGCGATCGCATGGATTTTGTGCCTTCTGGCCATGCGATCGCATGGCCTCCTGATCCAGCTCATATACTTTCCAAAAACGTGGGCGGCTCTTGATATATTTATTATATATATAATATAATTTTATATAATTTTATATATATTATATTCTTGTGTATAGTTGACTCGTAATTGTAGCTCCGTTGACTCGTACGTTTCTTCTCGGTTTATGTCCCAGTTCCGGATTTTTGAACGTCCTTTCGGATGCTGAGATATTTTGTACTTTGCGTTCCGCGGCTCGTACTCTTGTAATTTTCAGACGTTTCTCATCAATAAATTGAACCACTTGAATTATATCTTGTACATTTGAGCTTTTTGGTCATTTACGTCTTCAAATCGTCGTTTTCTTCTTTTGTCTTTGCACTTATTTAATTAAACAAATATTACATAAAAATAGAACAATTGCAACTAAAAGCTTTACATATTTGGAGGATATTGTGCCTAAATATATGTTCATTTGGAGCACTATCAGAGGTTTATATATTTATACAGACGAGAGGTTCTGTTTTGGGGATATTATTTATGCGCATTAAATGTTAAGGTCGGTTACCAAGAAAATGTTATATATAGAGAGAATGATTTTATACACAGGTTATGTGTCTATTATTTTGTTCACGAGATATGTGTACGGTTATTAAGATTTATCAAAAAAATGGTTTCATACACGAGATAGGTGTACTGTATTTAAATCTTGTGGTCTATCAAAATTACTGAATCTTATAGTTTTACAATAAACTTATGAACTCACCAACCTTTTGGTTGACACTTTTAAAACATGTTTATTCTCAGGTCTGAAAGAAATCTTCCACTGTGCATTTGCTCATTTTAAAGATATTACATGGAGTCTTTCATGGCATATAGAGGTCAATACCTCGCAATGGGACCAACTGTTGAAGACTTCGTCCAGGTGGATTAGGACGGGTCGTCTCAATTGCAAAGTCAAAAATATATCTTAATAAAAAGTTAATTTTTATTATTCGCAAGAACTAGTCTGAACCAGACCAAGGATTAGAAATAATCCTAATGGCTATTAAATCATATTTATACAAGTTTGGTCATCATTGGACTCTTTTGTGTTCTAGAGAATTTTTATAAATGTATGGTTCTCATTGGAACTCTTTTTTCTTTTGTTGGCCTTCATTGGGCTCTTTTTACTTTTCATTTCTTTTGCTTTTATGCTTATCATTAGCTTTACACTTGACAATTTTTCTAAATTGGCCCTTCATTGGGACTCTTTTGCGGCCTCAGTGGTCCATGCTTATTATGTCATATGGTAGTGGCTATAAGTTTGCACTTGTTTCACAATTTTTGGCTTTTAATTCCTATCTTAAACAAGTAATCCGATCTCGAAAGTGAGAGTAGTTCTATTATTAACATTAAGATTAAGTTAGTAAAAAGACATAAGTTTGACTAAGAATTTATACTTTTTTGAAAAAATTTAAAAAATTGTACCCGTTTTTCAACTTTTTCGGGAAAATTTGATAATATTTTTTTTATAATCTTTTAAGTGATTAATCACTTCCCTCCCCACACTTAGATTATGCAATGTCCTCATTGCATTTATAATAAAAGAATGAAATATAAAGGACATAATTGAAAATAACATAAGGGAAAGAGTGATGTTACTCAATTGGTAGGATCATAGAATAATTTGCGAGCACTTTTACGGACTTCGTTTGAATCAAATATAAATAACTTGACAGAATATTGAATAATACAAGTATAACACAAACATAATATTTTATTAATAACTCTTCAACATTTAAACATTTAAACACTTAGGAGCTATATTGCTCTTACATTCATAATTAAATAATAAAATACTTAGACATAACATAGTCCTAATAAACATATATAAAGGGATAGGTAGTTTTGATTATAGAGTCGTTTGCGCGTCTCTTTTCTTCTTACGGAATTACTCCTTAGACTTATTCTCTTCATACTTACTCTTTTCATACTCATTTAACGCTTTAATTTGTTGCAAGAAATTCAATGTGATGTCAAGACCTCTACGAAAAGACATTTCAAATAAAACACTCAACTCGTGGATATGTTTTCTCACTTCGGTGCTAAGCTTATATTGCTCGTTTATAAATTCAGTTATAATTCTATCCACAGTAAAGTCATCATCATCCTCTTTATCAACTTTAACCATTTTCACATTAGAGCGAGGAACTTTAGATCTTGGAACTAACGGAATAGATTCAAATATGGCACCATACCGAATAGTGAACGAATTATCAGCATAGTTAATGGTAGCACGAGTAGTAGCTAGAAACGGATATCCTAGGATTAAAGGAGTTATCGGATCTTCTTTCATGTTCATAACAACAAAATTAATTCTATAGAAAGCATAACCAACAATAACTTCAACTTGTCTAACAATCCCCAACGGTTCATGTAAACGACTATCAGCAAAACAAACATTTCCTCTAATTGGTTCCAACAATGGCAATCCTAAACGATTATAAATAGAAAACGACATAACATTAATGCTAGAACCAGTATCAGCTAATCCCATAACAGGAATTGGACCACGAATTAAGCAAGGAATTTGGAATTCCCCTGGATCAGAACGCATAACAATAGGAATTTCAGGTGACACATATGGATCTACGGGATCAATTGTGAATGAATAAAGAGGGCATAAATCTGCTTTTCTTCTTTCTTCCAATTATTTCATAGTATCAGCTAACCAATCATCACACTTTGATTTTCTAGCCGCATCACTAGTAACTTCATCATTTTCATCAACTTTTTTATCAACCACTTCTTCTTTTTCATCAAACAACTCATGCATAAAAATTACTTCATCACGATCAAGACCTCAAACTTTAGTATCTTTTGATTTATCTTCTTCGGTACCAGTTAACTTCTTTATTTCTTGATCATACTCTTCTTCTCCCATTTCAAACTCCCATAAGTACCTCAAACCAGGTTCATGAACATCAACCCTATTTACTTTTCGAATTACATTCACCTTTTCAAAATGAACTTCCTTAGAAACTTTGGATTCAATAGGAACTTTACCCTCGACAAGTTTGAATAACTTAGTAACATTGCGCTCTAAATTTTGAATGGACGCTTGATGATTATTTTGCACTTGGGAAAGTTGGGCTTTTATGTTATCATTAGCTTCATTTTAATTTTTGATGAAAGTTAAGATGCTTTCTTCAAGATTAGACTTCCTATCTGTTTGAGAATTAGAAGAATTGGGAATGAAGGGTGCTTTAATAGGAAAGAAACTAGGTGGGTTTTTATTATTAGTATGATAAGGTGTATTATAATTATTTTCGTAGTTTGTATTTCCTTGAAATTGATTCACATACGAAACATTCTCAACTTGCTCCATAGTAAGACTAGCAACACAATCTTTAGTAGCATGAGGATCTTGGCATTTTTCACAACCTACCTTAATCATATGCATTTCCTTAGTAAGCTTTTCAATCTGCCTTCCTAGATTACCTAATTGCACATTCATAGCCTTAACCATATCTTCATAATCATAACTAACAGATTTTTACTGAATGAGAAATATCTAAGTCTTGGTGCCATTCATGGGAATGCGCAGCCAACTTATTAATTAAAGTTTTAGCTTCCTCGACAGTTTTACTCATAATGTTTCCTCCAGCAGATGTATCAATCTCTCTTCTTGTAGCAATATCACAACCTTTATAGAAAGTAGTTACTTTTTTTAATTTATCCAAACCATGTTGTGGACAACCTCTAAGCATTTGACCAAATCGTACCCAAACATAATAAAGAGACTCACTAGTTTTCTGACGAAAATTAGCAATGTCAGTTTTAAGAGTGACAGTTTTAGACGCAGGAAAGAATCGAGTGTGAAATTTTTCAACCATCGTATCCCAACTAGTTATATCTCCTTCTGGTAACGAGTTTAACCATTCTCTAGCTTCATCTTTTAACGACCATGGGAAGAGACGAAGATAAATGATATTACTTTCCACATTATTAATGTTAAATAGATTATATATATCTTTAAAATTCCGAATGTGGGCATTAGCATCCTCCTTTTCAGTACCCCTAAATTGATTATCTTTAAGCAAATGAATAATAGGGCCTTTAATATCAAAATTTTCTTTTATTTCAGGTCAAGTAATAGCATGACCTAATCCTTCCCGACCAGCTTTCATTAATGCTTCCATTGAATTTTCAGTAGCCATTTCACTTTCTGAACCAAAAAGAGATCCCAAATTAGAATCAGGACTAGACGGAGAACCAGATAATGAATCATCATTAGAAGTAGTTCCTTCATTGAAATTTAATTTCTTAACAATATTTGAATCCCTAGAATGTTTAAATAATATATCGAGATTTGGTAACATATCTTGTAAGACTGGTTTCTTGGACCGAGTGTTCATGTGATCTAAAATCATAAAAAAAAAAGTTTTAGGAAAAAAACTTTTAAGCCTTAAAGGATATATATATATATTTATATTTTAAATTTATTCTAATCTTTCTAGTAATATTTAAGAGATATATTAGTATATTAGCGAATTTTAAATTAATAAATATAATAAATATTAATAACATAATTAATAATATAGATATAAAATAACAACTTTTATCGCATAACAACGAATAATCAAACATACATGGCCTATTGAATCTTTCAATACTTAAGTGACCCGTCAGCATCTAGGTTCGAGCAGGAGCCTTTAAATCGGAACCCCAACAACCCTCCTCTAAAGGAAGACAGTCATCACCCGTTTTCAAGAAATATCAATAACCAAAATATATCCAACTTCCATATTTACCGCGCTCCCTGGCTACGGCGCCAAAAAGTTGATGTGCAAAAGTGTGCAGTGCTTAAATTGCCTTTCAAACTTTTAAATTTATATAACCTTTATTATTACACTTTTAACACTCTAAGGAGCAACAAAACCCGATCAAAGGTAGTATTTTAGGTTATCGTCCCAAGAGAGCGTAGATGCATTATAAGTTGTTTATAGCTTAGTTCTTATTAAAGAACTAAGGATATTTTTTTATGTCTTTTATGGGATAGATTCTTATATCTTAGGAAAGAGATGATTTAAGATAAACAAAATAACAAAATAAAACAAGAAAGTAAAGATTCAAATTAAACAATTATAAAAGAAAGCAGCTACATGAACGAATAACTCATACGAGAATAATATTAGGCAAGTTTCATAACTTATATTAACACAAATCAAGATAACAATCATAGACCAATTATTATCCCTAAGCAGGTTAAGACAAGTGTTGCTTATCATTTAATAAGCAGGACTTAAAGCATATACTAGACATGTGATGTGCATGACTAATATCTCAATTCTTAGCATTCAATTCAATTACATGATACATATCAACCTTATGATGCGGATTAACAAGCAAATAGACTGACAAATTGTATAAGCTATTAAACATCAAGTAGATCAACTCAAGTTACTAGCTGAAACTCAATAATACTTAGTTTTCATGCAATCATTAATTAAACACATCCAAACAGAGGATCTTCGACTAAGCCTAACAATATTAAACTCTATTATATAAGTATAATTCCAACTAAACAAGTTTATCACTATTATGCTGTTTAACTTAGCTGCATGCAATTCAATATAACAAGTTTGATGGACTAGATCTAAACAAGTAGCATGAATCGGATAATAGATCGTTGGATCAAGTACTAATTGATGTGCAGCGGGGTGTATATAAAATAGTTATTAAATTTTTGCAGGAAATACTATTAAATACGATACAATTTTACACAAGATATTTATTTATTTAGAGAATGGATATACTTAAACCTTGCTACAACACTTATAGGCAGTGTACCTAATCGTAGAGTAGTGTAGTTTTTAGTAAGTCCGGTTCGTTCCACAGGGAAAATCTTTAAACAAAGCTTAACGCTATATTAGTTTACTTTTATAAAAATACAAATATATATATATATATATAAGTAATATTATTATTGTAAAGGGGGGTTTTTACCGTTTAATGACCGGTTTGTCGATTTTAAAACTTTAGTCGCAGTTAAAACCAAATGTAAAATATTAAAAATGAATACAAGACTTAAATTAAAGCATAAAGTAAATAACGATAATGAAATTGCGAATAATAAAAGTGCGCTAAAATAAACTTGCGATAATTAAAAAGTACGATAATTAAAAGTGCAATTAAATATAAAATAAAGAAAATTAAATATGAAATAAAAGAATTATGCTTATTTAAACTTCCGTAATCATGATGTTTGACGTGTTGATTTTAGTTTTATGCCCATGGGTTAATTGTCCTTTGTCCTGGATTATTTAATATGTCCGTCTGGTTTTTGTCCATAACAGTCCATCAGTCATAAATATAAAGTGCGAGTGTCCTCATCAAATTATTCTTATACCCGAAGTTAAATATTCCAACTAATTGGGGACTTAAACTGTAACAAGATTTTAATATTTTGTTTAATAATTACACCAGGATGTCGACTGAGTGTAACCCAAGGTTTTAATATTTTGTTATCAATTATACCAAGTGTCCTTGTACATAATTTTACCCCTGTTTTAATTATTCTAGTGGCTATTAATCCATTCCCGTGTCCGGTTAAATGAACGATTATTCGTACATATAAATACCCCGCCCATCGTGTCCGATTGAGTGTATATGGTAATTTATAGGGACGCCCAATTGTAAATCTTTATATTAACATTAACAAACTATCATTTAGTTAAACAAATATAAAGCCCATTAATAGCCCATAGTCTAATTTCCACAAGTGTCGTTCTTTTGTCCAAACCCCAATTATGGTACAAAGCCCAATTACCCAATTTTAATAATTAGCCCAACATCATGATTACTTCGTTTTAAATAAGCATAATAATAACTTAGCTACGAGACATTAATGTAAAAAGGTTGAACATAACTTACAATGATTAAAAATAGCGTAGCGTTACACGGACAGAATTTCGACTTACACCCTTACAACATTTGCTAACATACCCTTATTATTAGAATTATAATTAAAATTAAAATATAAATTATAAATATATATATATATATATATATATATATATATATATATATATATATATATATATATATATATATATATATATATATATTTTACGTATGAGAAGAAGAAGAAAAAGATGATTAAAATGATCAGAATTCGGTTGGCTTTATAGGCAGTTTTTCATTTTGGGGCTCCGCGACTCGCAGCATTTTTGCCTTCAAACTCCGCGAGTCACGGAGATTGAAATTACAGCTCACAACTTTGGAGTCTTTCTCTGCCGACAGTTTTTATTTATAAATATAATATATATATAATTAATATAATTAATTATATATTATATTATATTTATATACATAGTTAACTTGTAATTTTTAGTCCGTTGCGTCGAGCGTTGAGAGTTGACTCTGGTCCCGGTTCTGGATTTTCGAACGTCCTTGCGTACAATTTTATATTTTGTACTTTGCGTTTTGAATCTTGTACTCTTGTAATTTCGAGACGTTTCTTATCAATAATTGGAACCTTTTTGATTGTCTTTTGTACTCTTGAGCTTTTTGGTCGTTTGCGTCTTCAATTCGTCGAATCTGTCTTTTGTCTTCACCTTTTATTATTTAAACGAATATTACTTGTAAATAGAACAATTGCAACTAAAAGCTTGTCTTTCTTGAGGAATAATGCTATGAATTATATGTTCGTTTTTAGCATTATCAAATGTTCCCACACTTTAGCGTTGCTTGTCCTCAAGCAATATCGTCTTGAAATACTAGAATCACTTCTTTATTTTTCACACTTTGTACATCAGTGATTTTCTATACGGCGGTATAAACAATGGTAGTAACGATATGGTTTACAGTCTCACATGACTATAAAAATTTAGATCCATTAAGGAAATTGGATCTTTATGAAAACATTTGATCTTTTGAAAATTAAATCTAGTTTTTACCCTAGATAAGTTTTCCGGAATAACCCTTTACCGGTATTTGCAAAATATTTTTGTGGGTTTGGTGGGTTTCAGATTTGAAAATTTTAGCTCAAAACTTGCGGTTTTGTGTCACCCACTTGCTAACCTTGTATTTGGAAAGCAACACGTCCAGTTTACTTGTCCCGTATATTACCTTTCGGTAAACTACCGTCCGGTTGAAAGGAAAGCGTTGAACAAGCAACTGTTAAGGCAATGTCTCCTGACATGCTTTTAATTATGGTCTATAACGTGTCGGACGCAATTACTATCCTTGGTAGGAGCAATAGTAAAGCTCACCCTTATAATTTTTCGGTATGGCACAAGGTCCTGTCTTTGACCACTATGCAACCACCGTTCTTACGGTTGACACCCGATTTGGTTCAGGTGACCTAATGAATTCCAGGTGAATTCCTAGGATTTTACGTTCAATGGTAATGAACGCATTGAAAATAGGGTTTTCAGAAAACAAATCGGTTTGTAATTTTGATCAAAATATTTTCTCGTTCAAGCTCGAGTTTAGATATCATTGAATTCCATGAGTTTGTAATTCTCAATCTTTAAGGTCAATCCCTAGGATTGAGTAATATCAGGCTTAAAAGCTGATTTTTAATCTTTAAGGAGATTATCCTTTCTGGGGATCTGATTCATTAGTCTTATCCAGCTAATTTGCATGGTGCCCCCCATTGTACAAGATAAATCCTTCTCATGGTTAGGATAAATCTGACCACTTGGCGACCCTGTTTAATGCTGAGGTCCGTGGATTTCCTGCTAATTTTAGTGATGACTTTTCTAGATTTTTCGTCAACCTACAGCTGGTCTGGACGACAACTTCATGACCTAAATCAAGAAGCGTGTGTCTTTTTCGGAAGACTTTACTTCCTTTTAATGATGGAATTGATTCATCGTGTAGATCCATCTTTTCTTTTCTTTCATCGGGTAAAACAGTTTAGTTTAGTCCAAAGCAAATGTATTTTCAGTTATTTGTTACAGATATATGTGACATATGTTTAAGATAACTTGGTAAATTTTCCCACACTTGGCTTTTATTTTCCTTTTTATCGTCCTCTATTCCATTTTAAATGAATTTTAACATTTTGGTTTGTTTCTCAATTTATGTCCTTTCCGAGGTAACAATAATTTCGGTGTTAAAACCTAGTTTTATCGTTCATAAATATGTATAAACATGATTTTGAGTTCATTTAATTGAAAATTTTAAAAATTTTTACTAGAATTGGGTAGTCAGTATATAAGACTAGGGCTGTTCTTTATTATCAGAGAGCACTAGATTCTAATACAACTACTGCTTTACTAGTATTTTTAATGGTAACCAAGTGTATAAAGTAAAAAATTTTAAAATCCGAAAGAATTTAACCCCTTCCCACACTTAAGATCTTGCAATGCCCTCATTTGCAAGAAATCAGTAATAATTTAAATTATTGAGGGTGATTTGTGTGAAAATGATTAAATTTTTACCAAAGTTTCCAAATATATTGGCGTTTGTTTGCTGAATGATAAATGGTGCACATCATTTGTTCATTCCGTCTTGTTGTTATTTCACATATATTTTGCATCTTGTCGTCAAAATTAGTTGCTTTTGCTGAACTTAATGCCAGTCTTTGAAAATGCGTTGTTTTACCCTGTTGTGTACATAAGATAAACTGCAAACATATATACATATTTTTGAAGTTTGGTATATTACCCCACATTCAAAAATTATTAAAATCTAAGAATAAAAGTTAGATAATTATAAAAATGATTACAATATTAACAAAAGTATTAAACGTATCAATAATTACCAATTACAAAATAAATAAAACTAAGTATACTAGGGATGATACTGGTACCAATAGGGGTTCCAGGCATAACCATAGGTGCTATAGAATGCTTCGGCAGGGTCATATGTAGGATACGGTGGCTGCATCTCTATAGACCAGGGAGGGAAGATGGGTTTCGGTGTAGGAATATAGTTTCTCTGCCGACGGTTTTTATTTATAAATATAATATATATATAATTAATATAATTAATTATATATTATATTATATTTATATACATAGTTAACTTGTAATTTTTAGTCCGTTGCGTCGAGCGTTGAGAGTTGACTCTGGTCCCGGTTCCGGATTTTCGAACGTCCTTGCGTACAATTTTATATTTTGTACTTTGCGTTTTGAATCTTGTACTCTTGTAATTTCGAGACGTTTCTTATCAATAATTGGAACCTTTTTGATTGTCTTTTGTACTCTTGAGCTTTTTGGTCGTTTGCGTCTTCAATTCGTCGAATCTGTCTTTTGTCTTCACCTTTTATTATTTAAACGAATATTACTTGTAAATAGAACAATTGCAACTAAAAGCTTGTCTTTCTTGAGGAATAATGCTATGAATTATATGTTCGTTTTTAGCATTATCAAATATTCCCACACTTTAGCGTTGCTTGTCCTCAAGCAATATCGTCCTGAAATACTAGAATCACTTCTTTATTTTTCACACTTTGTACATCAGTGATTTTCTATACGGCGGTATAAACAATGGTAGTAACGATATGGTTTACAGTCTCACATGACTATAAAAATTTAGATCCATTAAGGAAATTGGATCTTTATGAAAACATTTGATCTTTTGAAAATTAAATCTAGTTTTTACCCTAGATAAGTTTTCCGGAATAACCCTTTACCGGTATTTGCAAAATATTTTTGTGGGTTTGGTGGGTTTCAGATTTGAAAATTTTAGCTCAAAACTTGCGGTTTTGTGTCACCCACTTGCTAACCTTGTATTTGGAAAGCAACACGTCCAGTTTACTTGTCCCGTATATTACCTTTCGGTAAACTACCGTCCGGTTGAAAGGAAAGCGTTGAACAAGCAACTGTTAAGGCAATGTCTCCTGACATGCTTTTAATTATGGTCTATAACGTGTCGGACGCAATTACTATCCTTGGTAGGAGCAATAGTAAAGCTCACCCTTATAATTTTTCGGTATGGCACAAGGTCCTGTCTTTGACCACTATGCAACCACCGTTCTTACGGTTGACACCCGATTTGGTTCAGGTGACCTAATGAATTCCAGGTGAATTCCTAGGATTTTACGTTCAATGGTAATGAACGCATTGAAAATAGGGTTTTCAGAAAACAAATCGGTTTGTAATTTTGATCAAAATATTTTCTCGTTCAAGCTCGAGTTTAGATATCATTGAATTCCATGAGTTTGTAATTCTCAATCTTTAAGTTCAATCCCTAGGATTGAGTAATATCAGGCTTAAAAGCTGATTTTTAATCTTTAAGGAGATTATCCTTTCTGGGGATCTGATTCATTAGTCTTATCCAGCTAATTTGCATGGTGCCCCCCCATTGTACAAGATAAATCCTTCTCATGGTTAGGATAAATCTGACCACTTGGCGACCCTGTTTAATGCTGAGGTCCGTGGATTTCCTGCTGATTTTAGTGATGACTTTTCTAGATTTTTCGTCAACCTACAGCTGGTCTGGACGACAACTTCATGACCTAAATCAAGAAGCGTGTGTCTTTTTCTGAAGACTTTACTTCCTTTTAATGATGGAATTGATTCATCGTGTAGATCCATCTTTTCTTTTCTTTCATCGGGTAAAACAGTTTAGTTTAGTCCAAAGCAAAAGTATTTTCAGTTATTTGTTACAGATATATGTGACATATGTTTAAGATAACTTGGTAAATTTTCCCACACTTGGCTTTTATTTTCCTTTTTATCGTCCTCTATTCCATTTTAAATGAATTTTAACATTTTGGTTTGTTTCTCAATTTATGTCCTTTCCGAGGTAACAATAATTTCGGTGTTAAAACCTAGTTTTATCGTTCATAAATATGTATAAACATGATTTTGAGTTAATTTAATTGAAAATTTTAAAAATTTTTACTAGAATTGGGTAGTCAGTATATAAGACTAGGGCTGTTCTTTATTATCAGAGAGCACTAGATTCTAATACAACTACTGCTTTACTAGTATTTTTAATGGTAACCAAGTGTATAAAGTAAAAAATTTTAAAATCCGAAAGAATTTAACTCCTTCCCACACTTAAGATCTTGCAATGCCCTCATTTGCAAGAAATCAGTAATAATTTAAATTATTGAGGGTGATTTGTGTGAAAATGATTAAATTTTTACCAAAGTTTCCAAATATATTGGCGTTTGTTTGCTGAATGATAAATGGTGCACATCATTTGTTCATTCCGTCTTGTTGTTATTTCACATATATTTTGCATCTTGTCGTCAAAATTAGTTGCTTTTGCTGAACTTAATGCCAGTCTTTGAAAATGCGTTGTTTTACCCTGTTGTGTACATAAGATAAACTGCAAACATATATACATATTTTTGAAGTTTGGTATATTACCCCACATTCAAAAATTATTAAAATCTAAGAATAAAAGTTAGATAATTATAAAAATGATTACAATATTAACAAAAGTATTAAACGTATCAATAATTACCAATTACAAAATAAATAAAACTAAGTATACTAGGGATGATACTGGTACCAATAGGGGTTCCAGGCATAACCATAGGTGCTATAGAATGCTTCGGCAGGGTCATACGTAGGATACGGTGGCTGCATCTCTACAGACCAGGGAGGGAAGATGGGTTTCGGTGTAGGAATATAGTTTCTACCTATATGTTGGCAATGAGCTATGATTTGGTTCTGATGAACTTGCCAATCTTCAAATGCTCTCTGTCTAGCATTTTCATATTCCTGAGAAGCTATAAACCTTTGCATTTCTTGCATCTCATTCCCCCCTCCTACATTACCTTGCTGTTGGTTTCTCTCCACCTGTGGATGTCTACCATGGTATTGTACTGCGGCGTTATTTCGCCTCTTCAAAACTTTCGCACCATGGTATACATTTAAACCTATAGTATCGCGGGGTTCCGGTTCTTCTACTAATAATCCCCCCCGACTTATATCCACACTGAGATATTCACCAATCAAAGTAATAAAAATACCACCTCCTATTATGCTATGCGGTCTCATCCCCCGAACCATAGCTGATAAATAATAACCCACACAATATGGTATACTTACAGCGCTTTGTGGGTCTCGAATACACATTTGGTAAAACAAATCCTGTTCATTTACTTTTTCCTTGTTTTTACCCCTTTGTGTAATCGAATTAGCTAAAAACCTACGAATCACTCTTAATTCAGCTCTATCTATATCCAAATAAGAGTAATTTCCCCCTTTGAAACGGTGATGGCTTGTCATTTGACTCCACACACCGTGTGTATCAAAATTTTCATCTATCTTTCTACCGTTTAGTATCAACCCTCTACAATCGGCAGATGCTAACTCCTCAGGCGTATATATACGTAAAGCCTGAGCCATGTCCAGTAAAGACATGTGGCGCATCGAACCGCCTAACAAAAATCTAATAAAAGAACGATCGGTTAAACTAGCTACCCGATCATTCAACTCTATACTACATAACAATTCTTCACACCATACTTTATATACAGGTCTACGCATGGTGAATAAACGTACCCAGTCATTAAAAGAAGAATTACCATACCTCTGTACAAGTAATTTCCTAATTGGCCCGGCCAATTCTACAGCTTCTAAGGGTCCCCATTCTATGACCCTCGGTACCTCAACAACCTTAGAATGAAGAGTATGCAAACCCCTTTGATATTTTGGATAATCTATCCAAAGTCTGTCAAATCTCAGGTTCGGATGCAATTCTTCCAAGTGCATATCAGAAAAGGTCATGACTGGATGAGGTATATCCTGCTTGTAGTAGTTATCCACCTCCTGTTGTTCCACATTCTCAGCAGGAGCATTGCGGGCTTGGGATAAAGATTCACCCCTTTCAGTCTGCAAAACACATCAAACACAATTTTTTGTGCATCCAAATATGCATTAGTGTCAGCAAAATCATCAATCAAAATAATTACAATGACATGATCAATTTATATCAAACTTAAGCTTATTTTCATATTTTCATCAAATCTATACTTTTTCAAATAAACATATACGAAAATGTTCGCCAAGTTCATAAGCATTTAACTCAAATAACATGTCAAAATAATCATTACTAGCAATTAAACAAGTCTCAAATGGCATTATCTTTCAAAAATCAAGTTCATGAATTTTAGACTTGAAAAATTCCACTTTAATTCTCAAAATCATGTTTAGGCTCAAATTTTGGATCATTTAACTACCTAGACATGTTACACTACTCAATTTAGCAACAATTCATGACAAAAATCGACCATAACCTGTTTATATCAAAAAGCCCCAAATTGCTCAAGAACACAAACCCTAGATTATTCAAAATTTGAAGTTTAAGGCTTCTAATCATGTTAAACAGCATCAATCTAGGTTATACAAGCATAATACATAAACAATTTAAGCATAATTACACTAAAAAGCATCAAAATCAAATTGGGGAAAAAATTGCTCAAGAACACTAATTTCGGATTAAATGGTGTTTAGGTGTAGAAATTTACCGTTTTTCTTGAGTAATTCCTAGATAGCATCCTTCTCAACATGATTTTAGTAAAAGATTTGGTGATTAACGGTTAAAAATTGTGATTTTGGGGGTTTTTTTTCGGGTTTTTCGTGGGTTTTTTCGCTGTTCTTCGCAGTATTTTTGGGTGGGGGAGTGAACTGCTCTGTTTTTTTACGTTTTATTTTTTTCTGGGTTTTGGTCCCTCCGCGACTCGCGGTGAAATACCCTTCAAACTCCGCGAGTCGCGGAGTTTGATATTTTTTTTTTTTATATAATCATTAACTTATAAAACAATTAAGTACTTAATTTTAAAATTTCGTTTCCTTTGTTATTTAGGACGAGGTCGTTTCGGATCGATGTCCTAGTCCGTCCCTCGACAAAATTTTAAAATTTGTCTTTTTGTAGCGATTGTTTTAAAAGCTAAGATTTTTGGGTTTTTTAATGTTTTTGGCATACTTTAAATTAATAAGATTAAAAATAATTTCTCGTCCCTCCCTTGGGTAAAGCAATTTCGGTTCAAAGACCTAGTCTTCAACTTACGACGAATTTTAAAAATCATACTTTTAACTTAATGAGATAAAGTAAATTTTTGTTTTTAAATTCACACAACTTAAATATAAAATTCAAAATTAATATTAAAAATTCACACCAAACTTAAAATTTGAAATGCATAAAATTAAAAATTCATACTTTAAAAATTCACACCAAACTTAATTTAAAAATTCATATTATAAATTCACACCAAACTTATATTAATTTTTCAAATATTTACAATTTTAAATATATTGTTTTTACAAAGTTTACAATATTAATTTAAGATTTAAATATTAATTATAAAAACATGGTAAAAATAAAATTAAAAATCTTTTTTTTTGTCTTTTTATCCCACTTTAATCAATCAAATATTATCAAAAATATGCGCCCCTCTTTTCGGTAAAGTAATTTCGGTTCCAAAACCTAATTTAACTCATGACGAATTTTTGAAATATTTTGGGTTGATTGTTTAAAGATATTTATACCTTAAGAATAAACGTTAAATTTCGCAGTGATGTAATAAATTTTTGAATGATATCAATAATTTCGGTCGCCAAACCTAATTTTATTCAATACCAATTTAATACTTTTTAGCAAACAAATTAGCGTTTATTATCAAAAGGTTAAAAATAAAAATAAAAATAAAAACTGTACAGACATACCTGTGAGATAGATTTCTTAGTTATATGATCTATCCCATTCATAAGATAGTCGGTTTAATTGGTTTTCCATGGCTACATAGGCGTAACCTCGAGCATTCAGTGTCTTTTCTTCTAAACATATGAACGGTCCGTCTCTGCATAAAGTAACAAATTCGGTATTTGAATAGGTTTGATTATTTGAACATTTACCTCCATGTGACCATTTTCCGCATTTGTGACATCTTTCTAAGTGTCGTGCTCTTCTTTTCGCTGCGGATTTTGATTTTCCTTTACCAAATTGTAACTTATTATCTTCGCATCTGGATTCTTTTCTAACTCCGTCCATTCTTTCTCTGATTACTGATACTATTTCACTCGGTAGTATGTCATTATTACGTTTAGTGATCAAAGCGTGTAGCATTAGACCATGGTTTAGTTCACAGGCAGTCTTCATTTTGTAAAAACCTAAAAAAATAAAAATTCAGAATGGGGGGAGAAGACTAGTTCTTTAGGGTCTGCTAGGGAAAGACCATTCGGGTTCCATTTTCGAGAACTACACGAAAACAGACAATCTAACTCTAACAGAAATACATATTATCCTTTAAAGACTTGATTCTCCCCACACTTAGTTAGCTGTTGTGTCGAAATTGTGATTAACTTCGTTGTCGACTTCCATCGGACCATGTATGTAATGTTTAACTCTGTGACCATTAACTTTAAATTCAATCCCATTTGAATTTATTAATTCTATCGTTCCGTATGGGAAAACTCTTTTGATTATGAATGGTCCAGACCATCTTGATTTCAATTTTCCAGGAAATAGCTTGAATCGTGAATTGAAAAGAAGAACTCTGTCTCCTTCTTTAAATTCTTTTGAACTTCTGATTCTTTTATCATGCCATTTCTTCGTTCTTTCTTTATAGATTAATGAATTTTCGTATGCTTCATGTCTTAATTCTTCTAATTCGTTTAGTTGACTTAATCGTAGACGTCCAGCTTCACATAAATCAAGATTACATGTCTTCAAAGCCCAAAATGCTTTGTGTTCAATTTCTACTGGAAGATGACATGCTTTTCCATAAACAAGTCTAAAAGGTGTGGTTCCAATTGGAGTTTTGTAGGCTGTTCTAAAAGCCCAGAGTGCATCCTCCAATTTAATGGACCATTCCTTCGGATTTGATCCTACGGTTTTCTCTAGAATACGTTTTAAAGCTCGGTTGGTATTTTCAACTTGTCCACTTGTTTGTGGATGATATGCAGTGGAGATTTTATGAGTTACTCCATATCTTTTAAGAACTTTCTCAAGTTGATTATTACAAAAATGAGTTCCCCGATCACTTATTAAAGCTTTCGGTGTTCCAAACCTTGCAAAAAGACGTTTTAAAAAGTTGACTACAACTCGTGCATCGTTAGTTGGGAGAGCTTGTGCTTCCGCCCATTTAGATACATAATCAATGGCTACGAGTATATATAGATTATTATGAGATTTTGGAAATGGACCCATAAAGTCAATACCCCAAATGTCAAATACTTCACATACTTGGATGACATTTTGTGGCATTTCATCACGTTGACTTATTTTTCCGGCCCTTTGACATGCATCACAGGATTTGCAAAGAAGGTGTGCGTCTTTGTAAATTGTTGGCCAATAGAATCCAGCATCATAAACTTTCTTGCTGTTAGTTGAGGCCCATAATGCCCTCCTGTTGGTCCTGTGTGACAATGGTTTAATATTTTACTAGCTTCATCTCCAAATACACATCGGCGTATTATTCCATCGGGACAACTTTTAAAAAGATGTGGATCTTCCCAAAAATAGTGTTTTATATCACTGAAGAATTTCTTTCGTCTTTGGTACGATAATCCTTTTTCAAGGAATCCACAAACTAAGTAGTTTGCATAGTCTGCAAACCATGGGATTTCTTTATAATCTATTTTCAATAGATATTCATCAGGAAAGTTGTCTTGTATGGCCGATTCATTTAGAACTTCTAACTCAGGATTTTCAAGACGAGAAAGATGATCAGCGGCGAGATTTTCTGCTCCTCTTTTATCTCGGATTTCAATATCAAACTCTTGTAAGAGTAAGATCCAACGGATTAATCTTGGTTTAGCATCTTGTTTTGAAAATAGGTATCTAAGAGCAGAATGATCGGTATAGACCACCGTTTTTGCTAGAACGAGATATGATCGAAATTTGTCAAAAGCAAAGACAATAGCAAGGAGTTCTTTTTCAGTAGTTGTATAGTTCGTTCGTGCTCCTTGTAACGTCTTACTAGCATAATATATAGGTTGAAATCGTTTTTCAATCCTTTGTCCTAAAACGGCTCCCATTGCAAAATCACTTGCATCGCACATTAGTTCAAATGGTAGATTCCAATTTGGTGTTATCATGATCGGCGCATTAGTGAGTTTCTCTTTAAGAATATTAAAAGATTTGATACACTCATCTGAAAAGATGAATGGAGCATCCTTTTCTAGGAGTTTATTCATAGGAGTGGCAATTTTAGAAAAATCTTTTATGAAACGTCGGTAAAAACCGGCATGCCCTAGAAAACTCCTAACTCCTCTAACATTGGTGGGATGTGGAAGTTTAGCAATTACATCTACTTTAGCTCTATCCACTTCAATTCCTTCTTTTGAAATTTTATGTCCAAGAACGATGCCTTCTTTAACTATGAAATGGCATTTCTCCCAATTAAGAACTAGATTTGATTGTTCACATCTAATTAGCATTCGTTCCAGATTAACTAGACATGATTTAAATGTATCACCGAAGACTGGAAAGTCATCCATGAATACTTCCATGCATTCTTTTATCATGTCATGAAAAATCGCCATCATACACCTTTGAAAGGTTGCTGGGGCGTTACAAAGTCAAAATGGCATGCGTTTGTAAGCAAAAGTACCATAAGGGCACGTGAATGTGGTTTTCTCTTGATCTTCGGGTGCTATTGGAATTTGAAAATATCCGGAAAATCCATCTAGAAAACAATAGTAACTATTTCCGGCTAATCTTTCCAACATTTGATCTATGAAAGGTAAGGGAAAGTGATCTTTTCTGGTGGCGTCATTTAATATTCTATAATCAATACATACACGCCATCCTGTTACAGTCCTAGTAGGAATAAGCTCATTTTTCTCATTTGTAATGACAGTCATGCCACCCTTCTTCGGCACGCATTGAACTGGGCTTACCCATGGACTATCAGAAATTAGATATATCACACCTGCATCTAGCAGTTTAATAATCTCTTTCTTAACTACATCTTGCATATTAGGATTTAGTATTCGTTGGCGTTGCACATACGTTTTATGACCTTCTTCCATAAAGATTTTATGTGTGCAATACGAAGGACTTATTCCTTTAATATCATGAATCATCCATGCAATGGCTGGTTTATGAGCTTTCAACACAGAAATGAGTTGTGATTTCTCATTTTCAGTAAGAGAAGACGATATTATTACAGGTAATTCAGATTCACCATGTAAATAAGCGTATTCCAAATGGTTTGGAAGTGGCTTTAACTCTAATTTCGGAGGTTCTTCTATCGATGATTTGTATCGATATCTGTCTTCTTCTTTTAGCATTTGAATTTCTTCTGTTGTTGGTTCATATCCATTAGCTATAAGTGTAGCTAACATTTCAGCTTCATCAATTGGTTCATTACCTTCTCCTAAAGAACATTCTCCTGTTCCTTGTAATTCTGGAAATTCTTCTAATAATTCTGCATGTGCATCTATAGTTTGAATATAATAATATGTATCATCTGCAGATTGTGGTTGTTGCATTGCTCTATTAATTAAAAAGGTAACACTCTCATCCTCTATACTTAGGGTCAGTTTCTTACCGAACACGTCTATCATTGCTTTAGCCGTGTTTAAGAATGGTCTTCCTAATATGAGAGGAACTTGAGAATCTTCTTCCATGTCCAAAACAACAAAATCTACTGGAAATACTAAAGTACCAACTTTAACTAGCATGTTCTCCATTATCCCTCTAGGATATTTTATTGATCTATCGGCTAGTTGTATGCTTATTCTGGTTGGTTTCAATTCTCCAAGGTCTAGTTTAGTGTATAGTGAATACGGCATTAGATTTATACTAGCACCTAAGTCTGCCAATGCTTCTATTGAACTAAGACTACCCAGAAAATATGGAATTGTGAAACTTCCTGGATCAGATAATTTTTCTGGTATCTTATTCAACAGCACTGCTGAACAATTAGCATTCATAGTAACAACCGAGAGTTCTTCCATTTTCTTTCTATTTGAAATTAGATCTTTCAAGAATTTAGCATATCTAGGCATTCCTGAAATCACATCAATGAAAGGAAGATTTACATTTATATGTTTAAACATATCCAAGAATTTGGATTGCTCGGCTTCAAGTTTCTCTTTCTTCATTTTACTCGGGTAAGGAAGTGGTGGTTGGTATGGTTTAACATAAGGTTTATCCTTAACTGTGTTATCTTCATTAACCTTGTGATGACCCGGAAATTTCTGACCAAATTTAAACTTAATCTTTAACGTTTCCGGCATGATAAGCAATGAATTTTGACAAGTTTTAAAACTTTTGAAAATTATTTTTTTTATATAACGGTTGACCACCCTGTTTATTCAACGATTCACGAACGTCATAACATGTATTATATACATATTTTATTAAATATAAGAGTTTTCGATATATACGGAATCATGCGAATAATATTTATATACGAAATGATTAAAAATTTACTATTAAACGATGATATTTCAAATTAAAAATTTTATGTATTAAGTCATTTTATTTTTATGATATAATTTTTGTATTTTTTTTTAAGAAACGAAGTTAAATTAATAATGTACAATTTGTAAAGCACAACGTATAACGTGTAGCTTAAATAGTTGAATTTAAATTAATTCATTTACTATTCACATGAAAACGACATTATAGAAATTATTAATTATAAGTTACATAGAATACCCCTGAAGTATTTAATAAATACGACTTTTTAAAATTTTAAATTCAATTTACGTAATATAAAAACATGTCGACAGCGTAGGACAAAAGGGATTGTGAGCTGGCAATGGGGTTCATGCGATCGCATGAGATCCCCCACACATTCTCATGCGATCGCATGAGGTGTGTGGACAGGCCAACTCCTATAAAGTTCGAACGTTTTGCATTTTTCTGATTCATTTTCATCTCTCTCTCGTACCTATATGTATATTTATATTTAAATTATTATTATTATTATTATTATTATTATTATTATTATTATTATTATTATTATTATTATTATTATTATTATTAAGATTAAGATTAATATTATTATTAATCTTATTATTATTAGTAGTATTAATTATGTATTATACATAAAAAAAACTACGACGAGGTCTTGAGTGGGTTATTTTCAAAATGGTTTTCAAGCGGGATAGAGCTAAGGAAATTATGGGTTATTGCCAAGGAGGTTATGGGTAATGTTCGGGGGTATATTTGTGAATCAAACCTAGTGTTTATCATCTCGGTTACGTCTACGTACTTTCCTACAATATTGAACCTCAATAATGATACGTAAGCACTCATATTTTATCTTTTATATATTAATTGTGTATCCATGTCTAGTGCTCGAGTATATATATTTATGCATGCATGTATGCTAAATTTCTTCGTTAAATAGTTTATGATAAACCACGAATTAAATACATATATTACTGGTAAAAGGTATATGATATACATGTTTTTGGAAAGCTGGCGAAAAATCAATAACTTTTCATTTAGATATCGAATAGTTTCGATGAACGGATTAAAAGATATGATCAACTGAATTATGGGTGACGTTAATTGAAATTGCTTTTGAATCTGCAATTAAGATTTAAACAACTTGTTTACGGGATTGATAAATTGGATTTTTGAATATTACCAACCGAGTAAATGAATCCTTGTAAAAGGTACGTCTCGTTTTGTGAATTATTGTCAAAATTGACTTTTTGAAACGACTTTGGATAACTTTTGTATGTCGATCTCGAGCATTAGGATTGAGATACACTATGACCTGACCTAGCTTGATAGACATTTAATGACCAACATATGTTCTCTAAGTTGAGATCTACGGTTATTTGGTATTCCGAGTTTCGGTCACATTTCGGTGAATGACTTAATGTGCTGCTAAGGTGAGTTTCATATGATCCCTTTTACTCTCTACATTTTTGGGCTGAGAATACATGCAAATGCTTTATTAACTGATTTACAATATTTATATGCGTGAGTTTCATATGATCCCTTTTACTCTCTACATTTTTGGGCTGAGAATACATGCAAATGCTTTATTAACTGATTTACAATATTTATATGCGTGAGTTTCATTTGCTCCATTTTTAATTGCTTTTGCAATCTATATTTTTGGGCTGAGAATACATGCACTTTATTTAAAACGCAATGGATACAAGTACATACTAAATTCTACACTGAGTTTGAATCGAAAATCCCTTAGCTTTGGTAACTGTTAACTGCCAGTTATAAGAACTGGTGGGCGCGAGTAGTAGTATATGGATCCATAGGGCTTGATATCCCCGTCCGAGCTAGAGCACTAGCCTTTTAACGGACGTATGTTATTTGAGAAGCGTACACGTTGGTTTACGTGTATTATTAAGATGATTATACAAAGGGTACAAATTATATATACGTTAAGTTTAGTTACCAGGGTGCTCAATTTCGTAGAATATTTTGATAAACGTTTCTGGATGAAACAACTGAAATCTTGTTATCCACTTTTATATGCAGATTATGCGAAACACTAAAACTATGAACTCACCAACCTTTGTGTTGACACTTGTTAGCATATTTATTCTCAGGTTCCCTAGAAGTCTTCCGCTGTTTGCTTATATGATAGACAAGCTATGTGCATGGAGTCTTACATGGCATATTTTTCAAGAAAACGTTGCATTCACCAATTCATCACCATGTACCTTATTTAGACTGCATTGTCAACGGAACTACTGTTGTAAACTATTATATAAGGTGATTGTTTATATGTAGAAATCATCAGATGTCGAAAACCTTTGATTTAATATTCATTTATGGTGTGCCTTTTCAAAAGAATGCAATGTTTATAAAACGTATCATATAGAGGTCAAATACCTCACAATGAAATCAATGAATGACGTATTCGGCCAAATGGATTTGGAGCGATCGTCACAGTTGGTATCAGAGCGTTGGTCCTAGCGAACCAGGTCTTACATGAATGTGTCTAACTGATAGTTGTTAAGATGCATTAGTAAGTCTGGACTTCGACCGTGTCTGCATGTTAAAAGTTTTGCTTATCATTTTTTGTCGAAAATTACATGCTTATCATTCTTAAGTCTAGACACGTTTTGCTGCATTGATTGCATAAATAGTGTATAGACAAAAATTCATATCTTAGCGTATCTGTTACTGTAAACTTTTCTTGACATCTTCCGAAAATTTCTCCGTGATTTATGGAATTTGGTATTATATATACATATGTAAATTATGTATTGAAGAATACCAAACTAAATTCTATAATCTATTTCATATCAAAAATCATCTATCTAATTATACAAGATGGATCCCGTATCTAGTTCAAATTCCTTAAATTCCGACAGCTATTCCGATATGGATATTCTCCTGAACTCTGAAGAAAGTGTAACTGGAATGGATCAACCAACTAGCCATCATCTATTCTGGATGAATTGGGGATGGGTTCGTAGCCTCCTCAATCATTGGAGACAAGAAGAAGGTGATCCCTTCCATCCACCACATTGCCCTCTTGGCGAAGAACCTGAAGCACTTACCGGCGAACCTGTTCGAGACACCATTTTCTCTCTCATTTCCAGAGTATCTCGTCACTATAATATACTATCTCAAATTCTGGATCTTATTCATCCGCTCGTCCGAACCGCCAATCATCCCGGTGTAGTAGAAGAAGTCAACGAGCTTCGCGCTCGGGTAGTGGCTTTGGAGAATATGGTGCAAAGGTTACAAGCACCAGCAGCATCACCGGCATCAACAGTACCACCGACAACAACACCAACAGTACCATTACCACCACCAACAACAACCGCATCGCAAACCTCAACTTCACAATCTATTCCACGAGCATCAACGTCATACGCATCGTAATTACCAAGAAATACCAGCAACAATAATCGATGAAGTATTAACTCGTTTCCCCTGAAGAAATTTTATGTATATTTAATATATATGAATTTTGAAATCAAAATAAATCTTTTCGTACTAAGCTATTACATGTGAATCTTAACTGATAGGTACTACTCGGTTAGTTCATATTACTAATATGCAATGACGTACATCCTTCCTTAACAACTTAACCATTGTTAACTACAATCTCTGTTTCAACCCAATGAATTCCATTTCATAATAAACCAAGTGTATTAATCAATTACATAATTGATTTTACATTTTCAATTTCGACATACTCGAAACTTTTCAGAAAACATCATCTGTGCCTTGTAAGGTTCACAAAAATTCCACGAGCACCAACATCCTTCACCGAGGAATATCAATAAGAATAAATAATGAAGTATCGATTACATTAGCGAAATACTCCGCAAAGATTATGTAATCTTTAATGTTTTAGAGATTAATCATTTCTAAGTCAAGCCGAAAATTAAATGAGCTTAATATGATATTAACTCATTAAATCTGTGTTACATCTGAAGAAAATATACATACATATATTTTCATAAAGACAGTAATAAAAATTCTTTTGTACAAAATATTACTTGTGAAATCTTTAACGGGTAGGTAATACTCGGGAAGTATATAAGTTCACAATTAATATGTTACACTGTACATTCTTCAATTTTGATTCAAAAATCATTAACTATACTCACTATCTTCACAATGATACACAATCATTTCATACAAATTTAATCACATATTCTGATATCGACGGATCAGAATCCAAGCTATAACTCTGAACCGGTGACATCATTCTTAGATCTCTACACCTTTCAAAGCTATACTTTGACTTCAAAACTATGCAAGATCCTCTAGCATTGTTTTTACCGAAAATAACCTTGCAATTCCTTTTCAAAGTATCCAGTATTATCAACCATTCAACCAGTCAACGACGACCTTTCAGACTTGTAACTTTGGCATATACGTTTTTGTTACTGGGGAACCTTTCATGTTCCACCACATTAGCAGTAAATTTACCAACAACTTTATTGATCTTTGACCTTCCAAAAAATCCTTATACTCATTGGAACCGTATCATGTACTCATCCACATCTTGTAACGGCAATTGCCATACCAACTATCTGGAATTAGCAATCAGTATTTTGAAATCTTGCAGCACGTCTACGTCAACAGTTATATGTGTACATATAACGTCTACTTCCTGGACTTACATACTTCGAATGTGAAGTTTCCGAAAAACACCCCAAACTACGAAACTAGTTCTCCGAATTTTGGAAAAATGTTGATGAAGCAGCAAAAACTGTAAACGACCTAAACAGTCAAAAGTTTGATGATAAAGAATAGTATGGTGGTAAAGCTGAGAAAAAGAGAAGGTTTGGAACTGAAAAATGGATTGAGTAAAGTATGAAAGAGGCTGTGAATAAATCACAAAGACTGAACCTGCCTTCAAAGAATCCAAATGATTCAGTGACTGCTAAAACCATTAGTAAGAACCTTACTTCTTATTCTAAACCTTCACAGACAGATTTTCTGCATCATCCTCTGATATTAGAAATTATAAGATATCATCGTATCTTTCATTATAAATATCCTTGATATTTCTGGAGATATCTTCATACCTATTCTTATCAGAAATCATTCATCTCTTCGCACTTTCTGTGTTACATCATAAAAGAAACTATTTTAGTTTCTAAAATCTGAAAAATTCGAAAAAAAAAAATGGATGTTTTGAAGTAATGTTAGGAACTGAAGCATGAGTTAGTATAATATAATGACACTTGATCAACGTGATTATATTACAGTAAGTCATGCTGAGTTTCTAATGGAACGTGATAAAGGTTCACAGATCATACTCTCATCATGAACCATGTTACATAACTCTTTCATTTTATTTAACCTCTAAACATATCTAGAAAATATTTTCTTGATGATTCGGTCTTTTCCAGATATTCTGGTAATTTGACAAATCAAGATCGTGCCATTACAATTCCTTTCTTAGAACATTAACTATGTTCATTCTGAAATGTATGGCTACGAATTCTGAACCATTATTCGTTTGACTTAAAGTCGGGAAGAGAAAACGAAAGCATGAAGCTCCGAAATATAATGGAAAATATAAAGCCCGAAAATAACCCCGAAATTACAAACCATATATATCAATGCGTATAGCAATATAAAGACACGGGAGAATGAAAAACAATATAACCCCAAGGTAATAGTAGAAGAAAATAACCTCCTCTGGTGGCAGATGAAAAAGAAGAATGAATGATATGATAGCCAAGAAAATATCAAGAATCAGAACTGGATGAAGCATTTTCACAAATCTTTTGTAAGTATGAAATTAGGAAGAAGATTATAGGAGTGGAGAAAATAAATGAAACGGAAGAGATCAATTTATAGAAAAATATCAGACATAGCAATCGAGGCAGATTACGCATTTAATCAAAGGAAATCCTAATTTCCTTAAATTCCGAAGAATCAAATCTTATTTAAATTATGAAGATTTTCTATTCCTTAAATTCCGGAAATCAATCGATAATATGTCAAGAGTTAAGACGAATCTCTATTCTTCATTTCACTCTTTTACGATAACTTCTCTCATACGCTTCGAGTAATTGGATTGTTTTATCCGCATTATTCAATGGTGATAAAATTCTATTTACCAACTCATATTCGTCATGAAAACATTTTTATTGTCAGCCATGACGACGTCACTCAAATTTCGGGACGAAATTTCTTGAACGGGTAGGTACTGTGATGACCCGGAAATTTCTGACCAAATTTAAACTTAATCTTTAACGTTTCCGGCATGATAAGCAATGAATTTTGACAAGTTTTAAAACTTTTGAAAATGATTTTTTTTATATAACGGTTGACCACCCTGTTTGTCCAACGATTCACGAACGTCATAACATGTATTATATACATATTTTATTAAATATAAGAGTTTTCGATATATACGGAATCATGCGAATAATATTTATATACGAAATGATTAAAAATTTACTATTAAACGATGATATTTCAAATTAAAAATTTTACGTATTAAGTCATTTTATTTTTATGATATAATTTTTGTATTTTTTTTTAAGAAACGAAGTTAAATTAATAATGTACAATTTGTAAAGCACAACGTATAACGTGTAGCTTAAATAGTTGAATTTAAATTAATTCATTTACTATTCACATGAAAACGACATTATAGAAATTATTAATTATAAGTTACATAGAATGCCCCTGAAGTATTTAATAAATACGACTTTTTAAAATTTTAAATTCAATTTACGTAATATAAAAACATGTCGACAGCGTAGGACAAAAGGGATTGTGAGCTGGCAATGGGGTTCATGCGATCGCATGAGATCCCCCACACATTCTCATGCGATCGCATGAGGTGTGTGGACAGGCCAACTCCTATAAAGTTCGAACGTTTTGCATTTTTCTGATTCATTTTCATCTCTCTCTCGTACCTATATGTATATTTATATTTAAATTATTATTATTATTATTATTATTATTATTATTATTATTATTATTATTATTATTATTATTATTATTATTATTATTAAGATTAAGATTAATATTATTATTAATCTTATTATTATTAGTAGTATTAATTATGTATTATACATAAAAAAACTACGACGAGGTCTTGAGTGGGTTATTTTCAAAATGGTTTTCAAGCGGGATAGAGCTAAGGAAATTATGGGTTATTGCCAAGGAGGTTATGGGTAATGTTCGGGGGTATATTTGTGAATCAAACCTAGTGTTTATCATCTCGGTTACGTCTACGTACTTTCCTACAATATTGAACCTCAATAATGATACGTAAGCACTCATATTTTATCTTTTATATATTAATTGTGTATCCATGTCTAGTGCTCGAGTATATATATTTATGCATGCATGTATGCTAAATTTCTTCGTTAAACAGTTTATGATAAACCACGAATTAAATACATATATTACTGGTAAAAGGTATATGATATACATGTTTTTGGAAAGCTGGCGAAAAATCAATAACTTTTCATTTAGATATCGAATAGTTTCGATGAACGGATTAAAAGATATGATCAACTGAATTATGGGTGACGTTAATTGAAATTGCTTTTGAATCTGCAATTAAGATTTAAACAACTTGTTTACGGGATTGATAAATTGGATTTTTGAATATTACCAACCGAGTAAATGAATCCTTGTAAAAGGTACGTCTCGTTTTGTGAATTATTGTCAAAATTGACTTTTTGAAACGACTTTGGATAACTTTTGTATGTCGATCTCGAGCATTAGGATTGAGATACACTATGACCTGACCTAGCTTGATAGACATTTAATGACCAACATATGTTCTCTAAGTTGAGATCTACGGTTATTTGGTATTCCGAGTTTCGGTCACATTTCGGTGAATGACTTAATGTGCTGCTAAGGTGAGTTTCATATGATCCCTTTTACTCTCTACATTTTTGGGCTGAGAATACATGCAAATGCTTTATTAACTGATTTACAATATTTATATGCGTGAGTTTCATATGATCCCTTTTACTCTCTACATTTTTGGGCTGAGAATACATGCAAATGCTTTATTAACTGATTTACAATATTTATATGCGTGAGTTTCATTTGCTCCATTTTTAATTACTTTTGCAATCTATATTTTTGGGCTGAGAATACATGCACTTTATTTAAAACGCAATGGATACAAGTACATACTAAATTCTACACTGAGTTTGAACCGAAAATCCCTTAGCTTTCGTAACTGTTAACTGCCAGTTATAAGAACTGGTGGGCGCGAGTAGTAGTATATGGATCCCTAGGGCTTGATATCCCCGTCCGAGCTAGAGCACTAGCCTTTTAACGGACGTATGTTATTTGAGAAGCGTACACGTTGGTTTACGTGTATTATTAAGATGATTATACAAAGGGTACAAATTATATATACGTTAAGTTTAGTTACCAGGGTGCTCAATTTCGTAGAATATTTTGATAAACGTTTCTGGATGAAACAACTGAAATCTTGTTATCCACTTTTATATGCAGATTATGCGAAACACTAAAACTATGAACTCACCAACCTTTGTGTTGACACTTGTTAGCATATTTATTCTCAGGTTCCCTAGAAGTCTTCCGCTGTTTGCTTATATGATAGACAAGCTATGTGCAAGGAGTCTTACATGGCATATTTTTCAAGAAAACGTTGCATTCACCAATTCATCACCATGTACCTTATTTAGACTGCATTGTCAACAGAACTATTGTTGTAAACTATTATATAAGGTGATTGTTTATATGTAGAAATCATCAGATGTCGAAAACCTTTGATTTAATATTCATTTATGGTGTGCCTTTTCAAAAGAATGCAATGTTTATAAAACGTATCATATAGAGGTCAAATACCTCGCAATGAAATCAATGAATGACGTATTCGGCCAAATGGATTTGGAGCGATCGTCACAAACCTTTTCAACTACCGGTTCTTTTTCCTTATCTTGATCAGGTTGTGGTTCTTGTGGAGTAGGAATGGCTTCATCAGAAGTTACAGGTATTTCAGGTGGTTTAAGTGTTGTGCCACTTCTTGTGGTAATGGCTTTAGCTGTTTCACTCCGGGGGTTAGCATTTGTATCACTAGGTAGACTTCCCAGTTTTGTTTCACCTATTAACCTTGCTAGGTTACTCACTTCTTGTTCCAGATTTTGAATAGAAGCTTGTTGATATCTAAATGCTTGAGCATTTTGTTCATTGGTTTGTTTCTGAGATGTGAAAAACTGCGTTTGAGTTTCAACTAGCTTCGTCATCATATCTTCTAAATTCGGCCTTTTATCATCGGTTTGTTGTGGTGGTTTGTTTTGAAAATTAGGTCTTTGCTGATTGTAAGTATTATTGGATACTTGTTGATTGCTAGGACCTTGTTGGTTGTTGTATGGAATATTTCTGTTATAATTCTGGTTTTGATTGTAAATCGGTCTTGGTGGTTGATAATTATTCTGATAATTATTTCCAGGCCTTTGGTTTATGTATGAAATATTCTCTCTTTGTTCCATTGTTAATTCAATACTGAGACAATCTTTTGTCAAATGTGGTCCTCCACACTGCTCACAACTAATTCGTATTGAGTGAATATCTTTAGTCATCTTTTCCATTCGTCTCTCCACAGCATCTATCTTTGCGAAAATGGAATCTAAGTCATGGCTAGAATCGGCTCTAGCTGCTTTAGATGATCTAACGATGTCTTTTTCTTGGTGCCACTCATGTGAGTGGGAAGCAGTATTATCAATAATTTTGTAAGCATCAGTTTCGGTTTTCTTCATAATAGAACCACCAGCTGCTATATCTATGTCTTTTCTTGTAGTGATGTCGCATCCTTGGTAGAATATTTGTACTATTTGACAGGTGTCTAAACCATGTTGCGGACATCCTCTTAACAACTTTCCATATCTAGTCCATGCCTCATATAGAGTTTCATTTGGTTTCTGTGTGAACGTAACAATTTCTGCTTGAAGTCTTACGGCTTTAGATGCAGGAAAGAATTGTTTAAGAAATTTGTCAACTAAAACGTCCCATGTATCAATCGCCCCTTCAGGTAATGATTCCAACCAATCTTTGGCTTCTCCCTATAAAGTCCAGGGAAATAACATGAGATATATCTGTTCATCCTCCACTTCTCGGATTTTAAATAGTGTGCAGATCCTATTAAAGGTACGTAGATGTTCATTTGGATCTTCCTTCGGCGCACCACTAAATTGGCATTGATTAGTCACCATGTGTAGAATTTGTCCTTTGATTTCATAATCTGGCGCATTAATGTCTGGATGAGTAATTGCGTGACCTTGGCCAGTGCGTTTAGCTCTCATTCGGTCTTCCATACTTAAAGGTTCCAGATTCTCCATAATTGAATTTGTTGAATCGGTATCACTAGATGATTCTGATTTAATGGTTCGTTCCTCAACAATCTCTGTTTGAATAATTGGTGGCTCCGGAGGAATTGTTAGTGGTTCAGGATCTACGAACCGTTCCTGAATATTCTCCGGATTCTCAATTGTGAGGTCGGGTTCAAAAAATGGATTATCGGAAATTTGAACTGAAGTATTTGGTCGACTGGATGACGATTCTAAAGAAAAATCAACGGTGGTTATATTTGCTAAATGTCTTGATCTAGTTACAGGTGGTGAACGTACAAAAGGTGATGAACGTCTTGCTCGGTGCATTTACTGAGTATCCTATTAGTTTTTAAAAGGAAAGAAAAATTATAATAAGTTATCCAACCAATAAACTTTTCTGATTTTGCCCACGTTTTGAATAGCCAAAAGATGCAGCAGAGGGGCAGGATTCATTTGGTCTCAATATAATTGAGTACTGTTTGGCTCCAATAACCCGGTCCACGTACAAATCCAACTATTACTACGAACCAGAAAATTTTGATGTCTATTAATTTAACCACTTAAAATAAATTTTCGTAATTTTAAGAAATTTAGATAAGAAGTAGAATAAAAATCTATGTCCTAAAACTAGAATAGCGAGAAATAAGAAAGAAAAAGAGTTCGTCGAAAAAGGTCAAAAAAGAAAAATGGTTGAAAAATAAAAGGTGACGAAAAAAATAAAAGAAACTTATAAAACTTAAAAATACTTGACTAACCTAACCTTATTACTACAACTAACTTAAAATTATAATCCCAAATTGATATTACTAATTGGAATGATAATTGATACATAGGTAAAAGTCGTCTAAAAATATTAAAGCTTACAGGAAAAACTATATCCCAAATGGAAATAACTTAAAAAGAAACTAAAACTTAAAAAGGCATCGCAAAATTCTAAAGCACCTAAATCTTAGTCTAAAGAAAAAGCACTTAAGGAATTTTACGGCAAAGCCTAAAAATCTAGGAGTAAAAATAACTATAGCAAAAACTAAGTTTAAAATTAAATATGAGCGAAAAATACAAATATTACTTTAAAACGATTGAAAAGGGACAAAATATAAAAATATACAAAAAGTTGTAAAAAGTACAATTTTTATAAAAATATTATTTTTATATTATTTATTTTATTAAACTATTAATTTTACAATTTAATTAAACTTAATAAACTAAAATATAAATTAAATAAAACTTAAATTAAACTAAAACTAATTATAATAATAATAATAATAATAATTAGGGTTTATAATAATAATTAATTAATAATTACTCCGTGATTAATTGCAGTAGGGTTTCTGTCGGTGTCAGAATTACTCCGCGAGTCGCGGTATTTCAAACAACAAACCCCGCGAGTCGCGGGGTTTCAAAATTCAACCCTGGAACAGTTTAAAACTCGACGTTTTTTTTTTTTTTTTGTTTTTATATTTTCTGTTTATATTATCTTATTAAAATATTTATGTAATCTAAATAAAACTTATCTTTAATAACTAAGATAAAAATAAAATACTTTATAACAATAAAAAAAAGATTTATATATATATATTTTTTTTCTTTTTTTTCGGTTTTTTTTATATTTATAAAATATATTTATAAAATAAATTAAATAAAACTCATATTTTTACAAAATAAAACTTATATTTATCAAACTCCTAAAAATACATAAATTTTTGTTTTTCTTTTTATATTTTCGAATAATTAAAACGTATTTTTTACAAAAACGAATTTTAATAAAAGTTAACTAAATTTTTTTTTTTTTATATTAGTGTTGCGCTTCCGGCTTTTAAGAGAGTTCCCCGGCAGCGGCGCCAAAAATACTTGATGTGCAGCGGGGTGTATATAAAATAGTTATTAAATTTTTGCAGGAAATACTATTAAATACGATACAATTTTACACAAGATATTTATTTATTTAGAGAATGGATATACTTAAACCTTGCTACAACACTTATAGGCAGTGTACCTAATCGTACAGTAGTGTAGTTTTTAGTAAGTCCGGTTCGTTCCACAGGGAAAATCTTTAAACAAAGCTTAACGCTATATTAGTTTACTTTTATAAAAATACAAATATATATATATATATATATATATATATATATATATATATATATATATATATATATATATATATATATATATATATATATATATATATAAGTAATATTATTATTATAAAGGGGGGTTTTTACCGTTTAATGACCGGTTTGTCGATTTTAAAACTTTAGTCGCAGTTAAAACCAAATGTAAAATATTAAAAATGAATACAAGACTTAAATTAAAGCATAAAGTAAATAACGATAATGAAATTGCGAATAATAAAAGTGCGATAAAATAAACTTGCGATAATTAAAAAGTACGATAATTAAAAGTGCAATTAAATATAAAATAAAGGAAATTAAATATGAAATAAAAGAATTATGCTTATTTAAACTTCCGTAATCATGATGTTTGACGTGTTGATTTTAGTTTTATGCCCATGGGTTAATTGTCCTTTGTCCTGGATTATTTAATATGTCCGTCTGGTTTTTGTCCATAACAGTCCATCAGTCATAAATATAAAGTGCGAGTGTCCTCATCAAATTATTCTTATACCCGAAGTTAAATATTCCAACTAATTGGGGACTTAAACTGTAACAAGATTTTAATATTTTGTTTAATAATTACACCAGGATGTGGACTGAGTGTAACCCAAGGTTTTAATATTTTGTTATCAATTATACCAAGTGTCCTTGTACATAATTTCACCCCTGTTTTAATTATTCTAGTGGCTATTAATCCATTCCCGTGTCCGGTTAAATGAACGATTATTCGTACATATAAATACCCCGCCCATCGTGTCCGATTGAGTGTATATGGTAATTTATAGGGACGCCCAATTGTAAATCTTTATATTAACATTAACAAACTATCATTTAGTTAAACAAATATAAAGCCCATTAATAGCCCATAGTCTAATTTCCACAAGTGTCGTTCTTTTGTCCAAACCCCAATTATGGTACAAAGCCCAATTACCCAATTTTAGTAATTAGCCCAACATCATGATTACTTCGTTTTAAATAAGCATAATAATAACTTAGCTACGAGACATTAATGTAAAAAGGTTGAACATAACTTACAATGATTAAAAATAGCGTAGCGTTACACGGACAGAATTTCGACTTACACCCTTACAACATTTGCTAACATACCCTTATTATTAGAATTATAATTAAAATTAAAATATAAATTATAAATATATATATATATATTTTACGTATGAGAAGAAGAAGAAAAAGATGATTAAAATGATCAGAATTCGGTTGGCTTTATAGGCAGTTTTTCATTTTGGGGCTCCGCGACTCGCGGCATTTTTGCCTTCAAACTCCGCGAGTCGCGGAGATTGAAATTACAGCTCACAACTTTGGAGTCTTTCTCTGCCGACGGTTTTTATTTATAAATATAATATATATATAATTAATATAATTAATTATATATTATATTATATTTATATACATAGTTAACTTGTAATTTTTAGTCCGTTGCGTCGAGCGTTGAGAGTTGACTCTGGTCCCGGTTCCAGATTTTCGAACGTCCTTGCGTACAATTTTATATTTTGTACTTTGCGTTTTGAATCTTGTACTCTTGTAATTTCGAGACGTTTCTTATCAATAATTGGAACCTTTTTGATTGTCTTTTGTACTTTTGAGCTTTTTGGTCATTTGCGTCTTCAATTCGTCGAATCTGTCTTTTGTCTTCACCTTTTATTATTTAAACGAATATTACTTGTAAATAGAACAATTGCAACTAAAAGCTTGTCTTTTTTGAGGAATAATGCTATGAATTATATGTTCGTTTTTAGCATTATCACTAATCAATCCTAATATCATGTTATCTAATCATTAAGCATGACAAACAAGTATATTGAAGCAAAACAGATTCGAAACAGTTCAAATATCATCACAGAAACTCGACCATACAGATCTGGGAAAGAACCAGAAACTGTACAGATGAAGCACTGAAGTCGGCGGCTTCCTTCCCATTAAGTTGGCAGCTTGAGGGAGGCCAGCGGCTTCATCTGATTCTCAGATGAAGTTCAATCTTTGTCCACGTAACCACTATGAACGTTTAGTTCATAGCAGAAAATGAACAGAAAAGAATACAGTAAATAAGATAAATAAAATAATAAAATAAGGATAGAATCATATCTTAAAAAGAAGGTAGATGAAAAAAATAACTTGAATTAAAACTTGAATCTTGATTACAAAGACTAAATCTAACCTAATGGTTTAAATAAAAACCCTAAAAATTGACCTAACCAGAATTATTGAATTCTGAAAACTAATACATATGAAAACTGAGACCAGAGGCCGGTATTTATATTGTTTAAGTTCGGTGTCCAAGCTGGCAGCTTCAGTGGGAAGCCGGCGGCTTGCCTTGAGTCGGTGACTCCTTGTGTAAGTTAAACTTAATCTGCAAGCTAAATCTTTTAATCGTCATACTCAAGCCGGCGGCTTCAGGCCAGGCCGGCGGCTTCAAAGATCCGCCAGATCTCTCTGATTTTGTCTTGATTTTATTTCTATTTTTACTTGAACTTGGCCGATAAGTTGAGAAACCGTGTTAACCAAGCCGGCGGCTTCAGGATGAAGCCGGCGGCTTCCTTTGCCTTTTTCTTGATCAACAAGTTCTTTCAATTTTACATCGATTCTGGAACATTCTGGTGTATTCAGCTCCAAGCCGGCAGCTTCCTTGTATCCTTGCCGGCGGCTTCATTTGCTGATTTGCAAATTTTTTTATTTTTGATCCTGTTTATTACATAACTTTGATAAAATCATTAGAAATACCTTTTTCCCATTTTTACCTATTTTAGCATGTTTTGGCATTAAAATGACTCAAAAATATTAAGATAACTCTTCAAAATGTTTATTAAAAATCTGTATAATTTAGGAGTTATCAGTTTCATAAATAAGCAAACATAAGTAAATTATACAAGCATGGCTAAATCAAATCTAATAAAAGATGAAAAATCACAATTAAGATTCATATTCAACTATTACAAGTATTTAATGTAAAACAATAGAAGTAAAGGTGGAGATTACAACCCAAATGAAGACATTAATTAAATCTAATGATAAGATTGCTTGAGCTTTTGCTTGATCCTCCATATTAGCCTTAATCCTCGCTTGAATGATGAAATTAGGGTTATTAGGATGAGATTTGAGACAAAAACCGCAGCTCCCCCTTAGAAAACCCTATCTTATACCTTTTATAGTTGTGAAAATTCTGCACCTAAAACAGCGAAGGTGCGCCACACCATGTAATGCGCCGCACCATATAACATGGTAGGAAGGTGCACCGCACCTTAAGGTTGGTGCGCCGCACCATGTAACGTGGCAATCGTCCTGAATGTTCTGAATTTGAAATCCGAGAATGCTTTGAAATGGTGCGTCGCTTTTGGTGTTTGGTGTGCCGTACCTTAAGCCTGCACTTCCATAATTCATATTTTCTCACTTTAAACTTGCACATTTGCACTCTCTTTGCACTTTGGACCATGCCTTGCACTTTGGTTCACTAATTTGGCTAGAATTTGGTCAATTTTGCACCAATATGAGTTTTTAGCCTTGAACCTATATTTACACAAATATCCGACTTTCAGGCTTAATGATCCTCAAAACCGAGTGAAATGAGGGATATATTGTGTGAGAACATAGTGTAAATGAGCAATATCAACAAGCAAATATTCTTTTGGCATTCTCTGACTTGAAGATTTATGATGTTTTGTTTGTCATAAAATAAGCTAGAACTATCCGAGAGTACGCAGGGGGTTTGTGTAGCAGAACAATTATATTATTATCTGGTTGTTTTGTTTCTTAATGGCCCATCTAGGGTAAGGATACCTTAGATTAGGTTATGGTATTATCGGTTCTTAATTTTTAGGAATTGAAAATTTATGAAGCGCGAGGTTGAGTTCTTTTAAACTGGATTCCAGTACCTTTATAGTCTGATCTGAAGCGTTGTCTTCCTTTGCATCTTCAGTTTTGCAATCTTCTTGTTGCGTTCCAATCATGTCTAAGAGATCTCATGCTTCGGTTGTTGTTCGTAGCTTGAAATTTCCTTGCGAGGCCATGTTGTTAATGAACTTATCTTCTTTGGACAAACCATTGTAAAGCGTCCGGATTAAATTTGTTCGACTTAACGAATGATTTGGACACTTTATAAGCATCATCTTAAATCTATTCCAAGCTAAGCAAAATGACTCATTATCTTCTTGATGAAAGTTAACTATGTCATTCCTTAAGTGGGTTTATAAAGAAAGGGGACAGAACTTGGTAAAAAGCATTGTTGCTATGTCTTCCCATGTATGGATTAAATTGGATTCGAGTCCATCAAACCATTATAAGGCATGCGTAGACAAAGAATATCGAAAAAGGTGAAGTCTTTAAATATGTTTGTTGGTTTTATTTTTCTTATAAGAGTCAACCGGACTGATGAACTTACTTAGGTGAGAGCTTGGATCATCCGTCGGGAGGCCTTGAAATTGACAAAATGTACCGATCATTTTGATCATGTGCGAATTAGTTTATGGGGGCTCCTTCGGTTGTTAAGATGATTGGTCCCCCTCGTTCTTCTAAGCACAACTTTTGCATAGAAGTGAGAGTAACGTGGTTTTCCATTTTATAGATATTCAGTACTCTGAGAAGGTTGAAACTAACTTTCGGATGATGTTAATCATCCAAAAGGATCGACAAGCTAATTCAACAATTATATTTTAAGGTTCGATCGCTAACCTTATCGAGTATAAAAACTAACCAAGGCTTTAAACAAATTACTTTATACCTAGGTGGCCGGGCCAACTAGCAAAGAGATAGGATCCTTTTGGTCCAAATAAATTGGCGACTGTTCTGAGAATCCAACAACCTTGCTCAGCTTTATATTTTCTTTCATAGGCACCACCTAATAGTATTTGGTAACTTGATTAAAGTTTCTTGATTATAATATTCGATTTTTCCCGCTAGCAGCACAAAAAACTTAGTCTCCTCTTGATATCGCCTGAAAAGTCGGTTTCGGGGAAACTAGATGAATTTTATTTTTAGGTGCGGGACCTAAATTTTCTTTTTTTTCTCAGGGTAGAAAAAGTAAGGACCTATGGTCGTGTTTTTGAATGGTTTAACGAACTGAATTTTAAACGTATAATTCTCTTTTGTTAAATTGTCTAGATAGCAAAGATAGTAGTTGATTTTGTTAATTTAAGGTTTCTAAATGCGGAAAAGCAAAGAAATGAGGGATATCCAGAGTGTCTAGATCAAGTAAATGATAACCAAGATGTATGTTTAGGCTAGGGTTAAGTAATTATGTTAGGGTAAACCCTTGATTAAGATAATATAGATTTGATCGGAGGAGCCAATCGTACAAGCCTATCATTCTTTGGTCTCTAAAGTTCTCTATAAGCAAAGGTAAATGTATCCCTAGGCTTGAACTATCAAATTTTTGTATAAACCTCGGGGATTATCCTAAGTAAATCACTAGGTTAGGTTAATACTTACACTCTAATCTTAATCCTTGTTATCGGTCTTGCGATAGAATAATGGCATGAAGTGTTGAGTGAACACAAACACAAGCAGGAGGAGCCCGTCAGATTAAGTTGGCACAACAATCTGATTAACTAACCCTTCATCTTCCTAAGGAAGATCAAACTATTGAGACATTATAGGGCATTGCAGTGTTTAGCTGACAATAAAACAGATAAAAACTTATAAAGTGCATTGATATAGCCGAAACGGACGGTTTTATTTATGCGGTGTTGTTAGGCCACAAGGCATCAGAATCAACCACCAACAGGAGGGTAATGGTTTTAAATTTATATTTAGCGGAGCCTAAATCGTACTACTCTTTATTATGAGTAAGGAAAGTATGACCTAGGGTCGTATTTTTAAGATATCAGTAGAATCGAACCTATATTTAAAACTTAAGATAATTTTAAGGTGCAGGAATAGTGGTTCGTTACCTAATTTTGGGTTTTCTAGTTTATAAAATAGATAAAGTAAAGTAAATACGATAAAATTTGTAATTCAGATAAGGTTAAAACAAGTGCATGCTATGATTTCGTCAGTTAGTTTGCCGGGATTATGGAATGTTGGCTCATGAATAGGCAGTGACCTTGTATTCATTACACTAGTCCTGAATGCCCTTGTCATAAGACATGTCACTGGGCCATGCGATAGGCTTGATGATTCTAAATAGACGGCAATGTCCCTTACCCCCGACGCCCGTGCAGTCTGACTACATGCATACACATTCAGATGGCCCATCCAATTGGCGACTCGGTTGGGTGACATATTAACATTCCACAAAGGTCTAAACTTTCTTAAGCATAATGAGATACAGGGGTTACCGTATCCAAGAGATGTGGTGTGTTTCGATGCTTTCGTTAATGATTGGGTTTAAAAGATAGTTAGGCCCTTAAAAAGAGTTCAACTATAAAGAACACCATGGCCAAGTCAAGTTTGACTTCCGTGAACACGTTCAGTTATCCTAACGGTCTAATCCTTTATGTGTTTAAACAAACAGTTCCTTAATTAACCAAGAATCCCTTAAGCGGAGTGCAACGCTTGAGACCGCGTTATGGTGAAGTGTACTAATAAGCACTGACCGGGTTCCATGGCCTTACTTAGCAAAGGTACAGCTTACAGCAACCGATGTGCTTCAGCGTGCACGTACGAAGTTTATATGCTTGGTGACTACACTAGAATGGTCTAGAACCGATAATGTACTAAGGGTCTAGTTAGATGTTTCACTACGAAAGAGTCCTCAGTCGAAATCCAAAGCTCGGTGGACTTACTACAACCAGTGTGCCTCAGTCAAACTTACGTTGTATCCGATAGACTTCTCTTACCAAGGGGTGACATAGATAGTGTACTCTGAATCGGGGTTCACGACTTCCCAATAACAGAGCCGATAACTACGTTCTATTAGTTAGAAAAGCGATTGTGTTTAAAGCATAATCGAAAAGCATCTCGACAACATACACAAGCCATAATATTATTTCGGCATAATAACTGACTACATCACAACATACACTAAAGATAACTACTCGCTAATCATGGCAACAATATCACAAAGCATAATTATGGAAAACATTATATAAAGACAAAGGATAGAAGTACCAGTAGATTAAACGAGTTCTGAATACAAAAGTGACAACTTCAAACTCCAGACCGCTCCTAATAAAATCTTCGACGTTCTTCTCCGGGTACTAGGTTTCCCGCACGAAGTTGAAGACCTTGAAAGTATGACTAAAATTGTAGAAAGAGATAGAAAGAAGTGAATTGAAATGTGTGTAAATATGGATGACAAAGACCCTTTAAATAGACTTGAAATTTGTCTACAAACGGCTAGCAGGCCGTTTGGCAAGCCGTTTGCAGGGGCCGTTTGCCAGCTTTGCCCGTTTGCTGTGCCCATTTTATCTGGCCATGTGGTAGGCCGTTTTCCATACTGGAAAGCCGTTTAGCAGCCCGTTTAGCTTCCTGATTTGCTGGATCGTAACTTGATTTCTTGTCTTTCACCGTTTTCGCTCTAAAATCTTCATTTTTGCTCCGATTCTCTTGATTCTTTTTGCACCGTCTTTGTAATCACTTGTTCTTCAATTTTTGCCGACGAAGCGGGTATTTTGGCGATAAAATTTGGAACTTTATTGTTTTTGGGCCTTAATAGCGAGGTGAAAACGTGATTTTTTTATCCGATATCAAATATCCCACACTTATACTTTGCTTGTCCTCAAGCAAACTTCTCATTTTTACTTTAAGAAACCTTTTCAGAGTTTCTTTTCTAATAGCCTAAGCGGTTTGCTTTTTATTATAAGAGCGAAAGATAAGGTGAGTCATCTATATTAGGGTGGAAACTATCTCTGCAAGCAAGCGAGGAGGTTACATGACTTAGGATAGCTTTCACGGGTCACTCAAATCACTCAAGTGTTTAAGGTTCCCTATAGATCTAAAAAATGAATTCACTCATAGCCAGTCATGTTGCACCCATCGTCATAGGCTTGATAAAGACTCAAATCCTTGCTACTAATGTGAAAACGGTAGTAACCATAGCTTCTAGGTCATTTGTCAATGGTGAAAAGGAATTTTGGAGTGGTGGTGAAGTTGTTTTAAGGGGTGAGAAAAAGGTAATATAGTCTTTTAAAGACTTTTATTCGAAAATTTGGAAAATTTAAGATAGATAGGAGTGCTGATATTTCCAAGAATCACTTTTGAACTATTCTCCCTTTTGGAGTGATAAGCATTTGTGGCCAAGTTCTTTTTTGGCGTTTCTCTTTACAAGTTCTGCTCCTTTGCTCAGAACTTTGAATTTTTTTTTTTTTTTTTTTTTTTTTTGAGATTTTATCTCGAGAAACTTTCTGACGGTAAACTTTTGCAAGACCTTTGCAATGATACTTGAGAGGTTTATAACATCGGGTATTCGGTAGGAATCTCATTTTTTGGATTTTTCGAGTGAAAGTAAAGATGATGTGGATGAATTGGTGTGGTAGAAGTAGTGGAGGTGTGAAAAGCTTATTTTAACAAATGGCTAGCTCTTCTGATTATAACCAAATCACATTTCGTTACTTGGAAATGCATATCTAGAGCAAGTTCTGATTCTGAGCACAGACATCAGCACCCTCAACGAAAAATAGCGAAGCATTAAAGATGAATGTTGGTCTTATTTGGGTGCCTCACCAAAATCAATTTAGGTCGATAATGGCTAGTCATGCAATGCTCAATTAGAGATTTGGTTCGTCTCAACAAGATTTTCACCTTATTTAAGCCTTAATTTTATTAACAAACGCTTCAGGTTTTCAAAAATACTTTTTTGAAAAGGCTTTCTCTTGTTAAAATTTTTTAAAATTTGTGTTAAGAACTTGGAATCTTCATAATGGGTTATTTTAATATAGCATAAAAAGTTTATACTAATATCCCACACTTAGACGAACATTGTCCTCAATGTTGCCAGTGTATCCCACACTTGGGTGTTTTAGTTGAAGATTTGGGAATATTTGTCTAGTGTTTATTTGGGTTGGAATCCCACACTTAGTGATAAGCTAGGATGTGGCATAATTTAAAATTTGAGCTAGTAACAGGAAGAAAGGAGTACCCCCAGCAGATGTGGTTGCTTGTGAAGAAAATGGCTGGCTTATAATCTTAGAAGTTACGTCCTTTATTTATCGGCTCATTGTCATCCTTTATTCTTCTACTCTACTTTATTGCACGGGTTATCTCCCGAGAAGCACTTTTGTTTAAGGTCGTTGGCTCGACCGTAATGATGCATAAAAAGCAGACATTCCCCTCTGGTAATTGTGTTCTTGGTCTTCTCGAGGGAATGTGAGTCTTGGTGGATAAATTCTGAGAAAGTGTCAGACTAAAAGTGGTAGTAGATCCGGTACTTCTCTTAAAGATCTTCTGAAAGATAGATAATGCGTGGTTTCGGCTCTTGACAGATCATGAAGTCCAATAAGAATATGATCCACTGATCTGCTGATTGATCCATGAATGTCAATCATTGAGGCAGTGCTGGTGGTGATTACTTCTCTAATAGGATGTTCATTTCGGAGATCTTCAAATAGTGTCAGAAATTGTATCTTCAGTATCTCAAAATCTTCTGATCGGTGGTCTCCACAGTAGGAGTCTGTAGCCTTGCACGGATTAGTCAAGAGGCGAAGCTGGAAAGAAGTGAATAGCAGCCCTGACCTAAGCATTAATGTCACCATATTTTAGTATATCTCTCGACATCCAGCTTTGAATGTGAAACTAGGATCCGTGGATTCTTGGAAGATACGTGCTATCTGCTTCGTAACGTAGGTGGCAATGTTGACTCGGTCTGATTCAAGATGAGAAAACAGATTGTTACGTCTTACTTCTTCTGTTACTGCGTCTCGTAACTCTTTGATAATCAGATCGGCATGGTGATCAATTGTTACGTAAATCACTAGCCTCTCTGGTGTGCTTTCAAAATTATCTCTTTTCAAGAGAGCGAAAAAACTGTGAATATCCTCGATCATTTGCAAATCAGAGTGATAAGTCGGGCGTCCGATGGAAAGATCCATATGATTCCGGATGAGAGTCAGTAGTGCTCGTTGGTTTGCTTAGAACGGAAGTGCAGATCCGGCTAAGGCGTTTTAAACCTTAGAATAAATGATCTTCTGATCTCGACAGAATCTTGTCTCAAGAATAGTGTGAACCACTGAATTGTGCTCTCGTTACCTTTCTTCAAGGTAGATATGATCGTGAAGGGTATTGATAAAGTCTTGAATGTGCTCTTCTAGGATTTCGACATTATTGTCTTCTCTCTGTAGATAGAGGTTGTATTTGTCTCTGATAGCGATGATTCGTTCTGTTAAGCGTAGCGTGAAATCAATTGTTGATTTACGGATGGCTTCGAGAATATCTTCAAAATCATCGGTTTCATTGATGAAGGTTATCATGTCGGCGTGAGTAGATATGACCGGAATTCGATCTGAAGTCGAGTCCGGCTCCTCTTGATCTAGTTCGGTTGGAGAATATGAGTTATCCATAATGTCTTCATGTTGCTCTTCCTCGTTATCATCAGTATAATAGTCTTCTGAGGATTCGTCTGATGAACGGGCTTCTTCAGTATTCTGGTTCTTCACTTCGACACTTGCAGGGTCAATTTCTATATCCTTAACCTCAACCTTATCAGTCTTCTTGAAACGAATGATTAAACTGTGATCTTCTGTCTCAAACCTCATTAATTCTTCGTGACGTTCCAGGATTGGAGAGGGTAACATCGTAGTTTCTTTTACGTCTCCCATTTCCTCTTCCTCCTCAGGTTCTTCTTCTTCCTCTATTTCTTCACTGGGATCCTCTTCTTCCATTTCTGGGTCGTCAGCAGATTGTGATTCGACATCCATCTCGATATCATTGGTTGGTGGTGGAGACTCATCATTGGAAGTGATCCGTCTGGTGGAAATAACAAACATCTCTGCCTGTCCAGAAAGTTCGGTAGGTCGATCAATTTTGAAGGTAACTGTAGTGACCCGAACTTTTCCATGTTTATATATATATATTAAATGAAATTGTTATTTACATGATTAAGTGTTTCCAACATGTTAAGCAATCAAACTTGTTAAGACTTGATTAATTGAAATAGGTTTCATATAGACAATTGACCACCCAAGTTGACCGGTGATTCACGAAAGTTAAAACTTGTAAAAACTATATGATGACATATATATGGTTATATATATAGTTAACATGATATTATGATAAGTAAACATATCATTAAGTATATTAAAAATGAACTTCATTTGTAAAAACAAGACTACTAACTTAATGATTTTGAAACGAGACATATATGTAACGATTATCGTTGTAACGACATTTAATGTATATATATCATATTAAGAGATATTCGTACATCATAATATCATGATAATATAATAATTTAAAATCTCATTTGATATTATAAATATTGGGTTAACAACATTTAACAAGATCGTTAACCTAAAGGTTTCAAAACAACACTTAGATGTAACGACTAACGATGACTTAACGACTCAGTTAAAATGTATATACATGTAGTGTTTTAATATGTATTCATACACTTTTGAAAGACTTCAAGACACTTATCAAAATACTTCTACTTAACAAAAATACTTACAATTACATTCTCGTTCAGTTTCATCAACAATTCTACTCGTATGCACCCGTATTCATACTCGTACAATACACAGCTTTTAGATGTATGTACTATTGGTATATACACTCCAATGATCAGCTCTTAGCAGCCCATGTGAGTCACCTAACACATGTGGGAACCATCATTTGGCAACTAGCATGAAATATCTCATAAAATTACAAAAATATGAGTAATCATTCATGACTTATTTACATGAAAACAAAATTACGTATCCTTTATATCTAATCCATACACCAATGACCAAAAACACCTACAAACACTTTCATTCTTCAATTTTCTTCATCTAATTGATCTATGATGCCCCGTACAAAACCATTGTGTACGAATCATCAACAGGATCATTACAAGGTTAAGTACTATATGTTGTAAATAAAGAAGTTGCATTCACGATAAAAAGATGATGTCATAACCGACGTCAATTGTATTATACCAATAGTATGCTTCTATGAATAGCAAGCATGAATAAATTTATGTGACCCTTAGGTCGTTACAAAACATAGTTTCAAATGTATTAAAGTCTGAATGCAAGTTAAACAGTTCATGCGGTGATAACACTAGAGCAGCGAGTGTCTACGGCAAGACTAGCACGACAGCGGAAGCAAATAACCTTAAGCACCTGAGAAAAATATGCTTAAAAATGTCAACACAAAGGTTGGTGAGCTATAGTTTAAGTATAACAGCATGTAAGGTAGGCCACGAGATTTCAGTGCTACAAAGAGCGTTTCAAAACAGTATGATAAAGTATATGTTAACCGTGGGCACTTGGTAACTAACTTAACATTTATACCCCCTGAAAGTATACTTGGCAAGTGCGTATGTCTACGAAGTATTAAACACTCATTAAGTGCTAGCGCAACTAGCCCGAGTGGGGATGTCAAACCCTATGGATCCATATCTAAGATTCGCGTTCACCGGTTCAAAAACCAATGACTAAACGTTACCGAGCTAAAGGGAATGTTTCTGCCGTTATATAACCCACACATATATAAAGTTTAAGCACTCGTGCCTAGTATGTAAAACATAAAATCCGCATGTATTCTCAGTTCTCAAAATAAGTTAAAGTAAAAAGGGAATGCTATAACTCACAATGATAAAGTAGCGGTAAAGTATGACTCGGAAAGTAAGCAAGTAATGAAGGTTGTCCAAACGGGTCCTCAACCTAAGTCAAATAGTACTAAGTCAGTAAATCATCCAAATAGGTTTAAAAGTATGTAAATAAGGTCTTAAGGGTCATCATCATTCATCATTAAACAAAAGGTGTAAAGTAGGTTTCGTTTATGAAAGTAGTTTAAAACAAAGGCTGAGTTCTGTCAGTCACCACGGCCTCTACCCTTACTGAAATAAGGTGAGACCAGTGTCCATGGCTCCGTATATGAGTCCTTTAAGTGTGGTAAAATTTACAGAAGCAAAATTGTCTTCGTTTGACCGTGGCGACGGTCTAAGTGCGAGTAGGTCAGAAATTTCTGCACAACGTTAAAAGGACATAGTGACGATCGGAGGGCCATAAATCCTAAACCGTAACTCGTATTAAGACGAGTCCTATATGAAAAGTTATCTAATCGAACAGAGATATTTGAAAATCATAATCACAACAGCCCAGGTCTTACAGATTAGACCCAGAATACAGAAAATAGACAGGTCAGTAGGTTCCGGTTGTTCTTGGTGTTCGATGCTTATCACGGTTCTCATCCTTGATGCGTGTAGCTTCAAGTGTACAACTCGTTGATGTGTTTACATCATTTTCACCAAGGTTTGACCATCATAACCCAAGTGCAAGTCTAAGACATGGAGCACAGCTCACTTAAGTGTTGCAAGTGTTTTGATGAACCAAAGTTACATCAAAGTCTTAGATCTAACACATACATGAACTTTAAAACCAATATTGAACTACAAACTTGAAGGTAAACTTATGAAATCAAGATCTTAAGATGTAGAACATAGTTCTTAGTTTGATCTTGAAGATCTAAGACTTAAAAGTCTAGATCTAACATAAGTGTACAAAGTTATAGTTAAAGAAAGCTTATTTGTGTGTTCTTGAACTTGCAAAGTTAACTTTTAGTTCAAGATTAATGAGATCAAAGTTAACTAGTAACATTTGACCAACAAGAATATAAATCATGATATTAAAGTGCAAGTATAAGCTAAGTAATGAGTTCATGGGTTGCATACTTTAAAGATTCAAACCAAAGTTTGATCTTTAAGAAAGTAAACTTTAAAGTTTACTAACATGAATTACAAGTATGATTTACAACACATGATCCTTAAATCTTTTGAAACAATAAAAGTAGAATCATAAACTAGTAAGTTTATGTTCTTGTGTTCTTGAAAAATACAAGATAAATGGAGAATGAAACTAATAAGTTTGATTCTTGAAACTAGTATGCAAATAATAAATGACAACAAGTAACAAAGTAACAACAACAACTAACAAATCTCAAGTAACTAAATAACATTAAAGATCAAAAGATGATGATGATACATGTGTATGTGTGGTTCGGTTTTTGTAAGAAAGAAGAAGAGAAAATAAGTTCCATTTACTTACAAGAAAGAAGAAAAATGAGAGAAAAGATGAAGCAAGTATGTGTGTGTTTGAATGAGAGAATACAATTGAATGGAGTAATGAAAAAAAAAAGATTTTGAATCCCTTGTAGAAGCCCTTGGCCGACGGTTTGGGTGTGGGGGAGGGAGGAGGCCAAAATCCACTAGTCTCATGTATGTAAAGCTCATAAAAGGTGGTTACTAGATGGTTGTTTATGGGGATTGTAAGGTAACTAGATTCCATGTGCTTAAACTAACTAGTTACTCTTGAAAGTAATACTTACAAGTAATGTTGGGCTAGTTAAGTCCATATGTGATGTAGGGTGGGCTTACAATTCTAAATTCATGAGTCCATTACACTAGTCAAGCCCAAGTTCAAGTATTTAACAAATAAATCCAATTAAAGCCCAAGTAACTAACTAATAACCTTAGTTAATTAAAATGATTAATAAACTTAATCATGAATGTAAATAATACTTGAAAATATTATTCGTGAAGTTTCGTGTGTCACAAAGACGTTTTGGGCAATTAAAGTCAAGTACGTTTAGTCATGGCAACATGTAAATGTAATAACTCACATTTGTTTAATCACACGTATTAATAATAATAATTATTAATAAATAAACGTTGGAAAATCCAGGGTCGTTACATGATCTCTCTCAAGTTCTATCTTCAAGTTCTAAGTGTTCTTCATAAATTCTACAAGTTCTAGTTTCATAAAATCAAGAATACTTCCAAGTTTGCTAGCTTACTTCCAATCTTGTAGAGTGATCATCCAACCTCAAGAAATATTTCTTATTTACAGCAAGATATCTTTCTAATATAAGGTAATACTCATATTCAAACTTTGATTCAATTTCTATAACTATAACAATCTTATTTCAAGTGGAAATCTTACTTGAATTTGTTTTCATGTCATGATTCTACTTCAAGAACTTTCAAGCCATCCAAGATCCTTTGAAGCTAGATCCATTTGTCTCTTTTCCAGTAGGTTTATCCACAAAACTTGAGGTAGTAATGATGTTCATAACATCATTCGATTCATACATATAAAGCTATCTTATTCGAAGATTTAAACTTGAAATCACTAGAACATAGTTTAGTTAATTCTAAACTTGTTCGCAAACAAAAGTTAAACCTTCTAACTTGACTTTTAAAATCAACTAAGCACATGTTCTATATTTATATGATATGCTAACTTAATGATTTAAAACCTAGAAACACGAAAAACACCGTAAAACTGGACATACGCCGTCGTAGTAACACCGCGGGCTGTTTTGGGTTTGATAATTAAAAACTATGATAAACTTTGATTTAAAAGTTGTTCTTCTGAGAAAATGATTTTTCTTATGAACATGAAACTATATCCAAAAATCATGGTTAAACTCAAAGTGGAAGTATGTTTTTCAAAATGGTCATCAAGACGTCGTTCTTTCGACTGAAATGACTACCTCTTACAAAAACGACTTGTAACTTATATTTCCGACTATAAACCTATACTTTTTCTATTTAGATTCATAAAATAGAATTCAATATGAAACCATAGCAATTTGATTCACTCAAAATGGATTTAAAATGAAGAAGTTATGGGTAAAACAAGATTGGATATTTTTTATTTTTGTAGCTACGGGAAATATTAACAATTTTATACAAATCATATCCTAGCTAACTTATATTGTATTATATATGTATTCTAATATATTATGTAATCTTGGGATACCATAGACACGTATGCAAATGTTTTGACATATCATATCGACCCATGTATATATATTATTTGGAACAACCATAGACACTCTATATGCAGTAATGTTGGAGTTAGCTATACAGGGTTGAGGTTGATTCCAAAAATATATATACTTTGAGTTGTGATCTAGCCTGAGACGTGTATACACTGGGTCGTGGATTGATTCAAGATAATATATATCGATTTATTTCTGTACATCTAACTGTGGACAACTAGTTGTAGGTTACTAACGAGGACAGCTGACTTAATAAACTTAAAACATCAAAATGTATTAAAAGTTTTGTAAATATATTTTGAACATACTTTGATATATATGTACATATTTGTTATAGGTTCGTGAATCGACCAGTGGCCAAGTCTTACTTCCCGACGAAGTAAAAATCTGTGAAAGTGAGTTATAGTCCCACTTTTAAAATCTAATATTTTTGGCACGAGAATACATGCAGGTTTTATAAATGATTTACAAAATAGACACAAGTACGTGAAACTACATTCTATGGTTGAATTATCGAAATCGAATATGCCCCTTTTTATTAAGTCTGGTAATCTAAGAATTAGGGAACAGACACCCTAATTGACGTGAATCCTAAAGATAGATCTATTGGGCCTAACAAACCCCATCCAAAGTACCGGATGCTTTAGTACTTCGAAATTTATATCATATTCGAAGGGTGTCCCGGAATGATGAGGATATTCTTATATATGCATCTTGTTAATGTCGGTTACCAGGTGTTCACCATATGAATGATTTTTATCTCTATATATGGGATGTATATTGAAATATGAAATCTTGTGGTCTATTGTTACGATTTGATATATATAGGTTAAACCTATAACTCACCAACATTTTTGTTGACGTTTTAAGCATGTTTATTCTCAGGTGATTATTAAGAGCTTCCACTGTCGCATACTTAAATAAGGACAAGATTTGGAGTCCATGCTTGTATGATATTGTGTAAAAACTGCATTCTAGAAACTTATTTCGTTGTAACATATTTGTATTGTAAACCATTATGTAATAGTCGTGTGTAAACGGGATATTTTAGATTATCATTATTTGATAATCTACGTAAAGCTTTTTAAACCTTTATTGATGGAATAAAGGTTATGGTTTGTTTTAAAATGAATGCAGTCTTTGAAAAACATCTCATATAGAGGTCAAAACCTCGCAAAGAAATCAATTAATATGGAACGTTTTTAATCAATAAGAACGGGACATTTCAGTAACGCTCTTCCCATGTGATCGTAAGATCAAGGTTTGATTGTACACATCAATGACAGTCCTAGCCGTATTCATGAAAGGTCTTCCTAACACTATTGGTGTGTGTAGGTCTTCCTGAATGTCCATCACTACGAAATCCGTAGGATACAAGAATTTATCGACTTTCACCAAGACGTTCTCAACTATACCCTTAGGATATCGAATTGTGTGATCGGCAAGTTGGATTGTCGTTTTAGTTGGTGAAAAGTCTCCTAACTCTAATCCCTTGTAGAGAGAGTAGGGGATTAGGTTGATACTTGCTCCTAAATCTGCTAGCGCATGAATGGTTCCAGATTGGTAGATTGAACACGGGAAAATGAATCGGCCCGTATCTCCTACCTATTGCAGTAAAGAGTTTCTGAGTAATGCCGAGCATTCTTCACTCAGTGAAATTTTGTTAGAATATGGTATACTCTCCTTTGTAGAGAGAAGCCTTCGGATGTATCTCTTCTGATTGGGAACTTTGGACATGGTGTTCGAGAATCTTCCATCAAGTTTGAAGGAATCAAGCTTGGATGGTTCCTCCTGTAGTCTTCCAGGGTAAGGTACACGAACTGGAGTTGCAGTGGACAGCTTCTGAGTATATGTCGATTTGTTCTAGAGCCTAGCTGACCTTCTCCGTAGTTCTTCCTCTGGAATTACGGAATCCATTTGCTTAGCTTCCTCTATGTGGGGATTTTGGATAGTACTCCTAGGTAATCTCCCTTGTGGTCAGGTTTCAAGGCGTTGTGATAACTGTCCGAGCTGTGTTTCTAGACTTTTGAGCAAAGCAAATTGGTTTCTCATTAGTATCTATGTCTGATCTTGTCTGGATGCAGTTCTCTAATTTAGCTGTTGTTGTCCTTGAATGAACTGAGTCAACTGATCATCAGCTCCGAGAGTAGGGTTGGTTACTTTTGTAATTTAGGTGATAGGGGAATTTTCCTCAGCTGGTGGACCAGTGAGTGGAAGTGGTTAATCGTAGGTCAATTGAGATTGTTGGGGTGGATAAGAAGGGTAACGATAGCGAAAAGGTTGGTTGATTCTTTGGAATTGGTTAAGCCTAGGTTGTTAATTGAATCCGGGATTTGATTGACGAGCTGGGTATTGAACATAACGAAAGCCTGAACCTGGTTAACCTACTGCGGCTGCGTCTTCAATTCTCCGAGTTGTTTGGCAAGAGATTCCGTCTTGTCCGTGAGAGATTTCATAGCCTCCGTTTGATTATTAATTGCGAAGAGTGGTGCAGATGATGAAGTTGTTTCACCACTGTTCCAGTCATGATGATGCATTGTCATGTTCTCGAGCAAATTCCATGCTTCATCTGTGGTTTGGTTCATCAGATTTCCTTGAGCTGTGACATCAATCGTCGTTCTATGATTTACCGTAAGACCATTATAGAAGGTACATATTCGGGCTGACCGTTCTAACTGGTGATTAGGGCATTTTTTTCATCAGGGTTTTGAATCGCTCCCATGCAGTGTAAAGAGATTTATTATAACTTTTTTTGAAGTTAATGATGTTATTCTTGAGTTTGGTTTGTTTAGAAGGAGGGAAATATTTGGTTAGGAATTTAGTCGCCATCTCCGTCCTTGACGTGATGGAATCTTTTTCCAATCGTTCAAATCATGTTTGTGCATGATGAGTGAGAGAATAGGGGAACAAGTATAACCTGACTATATCTTGTCCTATCCCTGGCTGTTTGTAGGAGTTCGAAAGAGATATGAACTTATCAATATGAGAGTTAGGATCATCATTCGGTAGTCCATGAAACTGACAGCTATTTTGGATGAGTTGTATAATGTGATGTTTTAACTCGAACGAGTGTCCTTGAATCTATGGGACTCTGATCCGTCTTTCTCGACCTTCAATCGAGGGTTTTGTGTTTTCTGCTAAAGTAACGCGTAACACCATTCGATTTCTGATTCGTTCTTCCTTGCTTGCTTTAGATATTATTGTGTCTGGATCAGGTACGAATAACAACGGCTCTAGTCTAGATCGGGTTTGGGTCATACACTGGGGATGCCTTTTTTTTTGTTTTTAAATTTTAAGCAAATAAGTTAAGATCCTAATTTAGTCTAAAGCAATATAAGGCTACTCTAAAGTAATCTAAGGTAATCTAAGGTGGCCTTAATCTAAAGTAGTCTAAGGTAATCTAATCTAATTATAAGGTAATCTAATTATCCTAAGTTTAGATATGTTTTTGGTTCTTGCTATTGATTCCCTAGTATTTCGATAACAGAGCTTCGCACGAACTATTCAACAAACCAAGTGGTCAGGCGACTACGGAGTGGCAGGATCCTTTTGGTTCCAATATAATTGTAGACTGTTCGGAAAATCCAACAACCAAGTCCGTGTATAATTGTCTTTCTTAGACACCACTAAATTCTTGTGAATGATTTTAATAAAAGAGCAGTATTATCTGATAACAAGTCCCCGGCAGTGGCGCCAAAAACTTTGTTACTCTCCTGATATGGCCGAAACAGACGGTTTTATTTATGCGGTGTCGTTAGGCCGCAAGGCGTCAGAATTAACCACCAACAGTAGGGTAATGGTTTTAAATTTATATTTAGCGGGGCCTAAATCGTACTACTCCTTATTATGAGTAAGAGATGAAATGTCCCGTTCTTATTGATTAAAAACGTTCCATATTAATTGATTTCGTTGCGAGGTTTTGACCTCTATATGAGACGTTTTTCAAAGACTGCATTCATTTTTAAAACAAACCATAACCTTTATTTCATAAATAAAGGTTTAAAAAGCATTACGTAGATTATCAAATAATGATAATCTAAAATATCCTGTTTACACACGACCATTACATAATGGTTTACAATACAATTATGTTACATCGAAATCAGTTTCTTGAATGCAGTTTTTACACAATATCATACAAACATGGACTCCAAATCTTGTCCTTATTTTAGTATGCAACAGCGGAAGCTCTTAATATTCACCTGAGAATAAACATGCTTTAAACGTCAACAAAAATGTTGGTGAGTTATAGGTTTAACCTATATATATCAAATCGTAACAATAGACCACAAGATTTCATATTTCAATACACATCCCATACATAGAGATAAAAATCATTCATATGGTGAACACCTGGTAACCGACATTAACAAGATGCATATATATAAGAATATGCCCATCATTCCAGGACACCCTTCGAATATGATATAAATTTCGAAGTACTAAAGCATCCGGTACTTTGGATGGGGTTTGTTAGGCCCAATAGATCTATCTTTAGGATTCGCGTCAATTAGGGTGTCTGTTCCCTAATTCTTAGATTACCAGATGTAACATCCCGCCTTTTTCCATTTACTTTTCCGTTATACTAATATAAAGTCCGTTATATGTTTATAACATCTCCCGTTGATACGCGTTTTAAATTATCTCGTTTAGGTAATTCACGCACCCGAACGAAAGTTGAGGGACTAAACTTGACAAGGGATCAAACCCTTGACTAGGTCAAAGGGTCAAACCCCTTTCACCCATTCATTATCATCTCCATCTCTCTCTCTTTCTCTCTAGCAAGAACACACACCCATTTACCAAATTCATTCAATCATCATCTAAATTCGATCTAGGAGGCTTACAACAAAATAAACTACATATTTGTGATCCTCTCTTCATCCTCTTCATTTTGGTACCAACTTCATCTCGTTTGGGTAACATTTCTAAAACTCTAGATTTCTCTAAATTCGTGTTTTTAACTTATAAAAGTGTTAATTAGTGTCTATGGCTCAAGTCTAACATGATTATATGATTTATATGCTAGATCTCGTTGTTTTAGTGTAACTAGCATGAACTTGAATTTTGGTGTGTTGTTCTTGAATTTTGGATGATCATATGTTGTTAGATGTTAAAAGTTCATGTTCTAATTGTGTTCCTAGTATCACTAGCTTCAATTTGATGTGTAGGTTACTTTAGAAAAGTTCATGAACACGATTTATGATTTTGGTGAATTTGGGTTAGGGTTTGATGAACTTGAAATGGACTTTTGATGCATTGAATGCCATGGATTATTGTTGGTAAGTGTTTAGTTGGATTGCATGCTTGATTACCTTCGAAACGGCACATCATTCATGTAAATTGGTTGCCCGAATCATTGAATTGCAATTATGAACTTGTATGCGATTAATGTTGAGCATTAGATGCGGTTTTGGTTGTTATAATAGGTAGATTGATTGATGAAATGTGTTTAGTTGTCTTCCTCGTCAAATTACCTTCCCAACGGTGTAAAATACTTGACTTGGTTGTTTGCGGATCATAAAATGTGTTAGTTTGGTTTTTGGTTCGTGCACTTAGGAGTTCTGCATCAGACTTGAATATCAACCTGGACGCTGTCCAGATCCTTGGACGCCGTCCCAGTATTCAAAGCTGGACGCCGTCCAGAAAGTCTGGACGTCGTCCCAGCCTTCAAAGCTGGACGCCGTCCAGAAAATCTGGACGCCGTCCAGATGCACTGGCAGGCTACTGTCCTCGTTGGTCATTTTACGGAAAATGTTTGCTATGCTATGGACCTCCGATTCACATGTAACTTGTTCTAACATGCTCATATATGATTAAAAACCTCAGAAAATAGTTCCGGACCCGACCCGAACGTGTTGACTTTTTCGTTGACTTTGACCCGGCCTAAGTTGACTTTTAATCAAACTTAACCAAATATTTGTGCAATCGTTCTAACATGCTTTTTATACTTGTACCTTGCATGAAACATGACAATTTGATTCACATGCTATTATGATCGAGTCTTAACGAGCCATAGGACTAATTGAACACTTTGACCTATCGTGTTCACCGATATTGATATAAACCTATTTGTTTAGGTCAAGACTAGCATTGTTCTTTGCACACGTTTACTTGTTGAAGTACTTTACTACTCGTGCACTCAAGGTGATATCATAGTCCCACTTTTACTCTTTTTTTGAACTTACATTTGGGATGAGAAAACATAAACATTTCTTTTACTAAGTGAACACAAGTACAGGAAAACAAACATTCTACATACGAGTTTAGAACAAAATCCTCAATTCCATTATCATTAGTTACACTTGCCGGGTGTAAGCGAGAACTTATGTTGTATGGATCCATATGGGTTTGACAAACCCTCATTCAAACAGTTCGCTACCGTTTACGAATGAAATATATTTTCGAGAAACAGTGTATGTTCTAGCACTAAGTGATGGGGTTCAATGGAAGGAATGTTAAGCATTGATAATTGGGTGCTCGTGAAACAAACTTTGGAATGTATTACTATTATCTCATTGTTGCAAATCTTGTGGTTCACTTGTACTTACTTACTTAAACCTATGATTTCACCAACGTTTTCGTTGACAGATTTCTATGTTTTTCTCAGGTCCTTGAACGATACATGATACATGCTTCCGCTCATTATTTTGATACTTGCATTGGATGTCGAGTATATATGCATACATGCAGCGTCTTTTGGCTACTTTTAAATTGTGTCGCATAAGTTTCATTTGTACTTATAACTTTGTAACGTAACTTGTGGTGGAACTATTCTTGTAAACTTTGAACAATCTTTACATTTGAAATGAATGCGACATATCTTTTGGTCAAACGTTATTTTAAAGACTTATGACCACGTAACGGGACCTAAGTAGACGGCGCCGTCAATGACGATTTTGTCGGGTCATTACAGATGGTATCAGAGCGTTGGTTGTAGGGATTTAGAGTTCATTGGTGTCAACCTCGAGTCATAGGGTACATTGGTGAGTCTAGACTACAACCGGCATATAGACTTGAAGTAGGAATTACTTGACTACTTGTGCATTTATACTCGAACGCTTCTACTCATATCTACTCTTAGTTCATCTTAATCTCACGTTGTTTAATTTGATTGACACGCCACCTTGAATTTATAGAATAATGTCGAATGCACATATGAATCAGGGTAATATAATTGCCGGGATTATATTACGGTGACTCATATGAACGTTCCGACATTATGGCATAAAGAATTTAAGGCGAGTCGAGGAAAAACTTCTCTTTATCTTTATTCTATATCACGGTTAGTATTATTGAGAATACTAATCAATGATATTCTTGTGTCTTGAAGGAACAATGGCTCCTCGTCGTGTACGCCGCAATGAAACTCCCGAACAAGCTCTCGAACGGATGATAGCCACTGCCGTAGATGCGGCCATGGCCGGTCACTCATCCAACAACAATAATAATAACAACCACAACAACAACAACAACAACAACAATGGAGCCGGAAACTCAAACGAGGGATGCTCCTATAAAGCTTTCATGGGGTGCAAACCTCACACTTTTGATGGAACCGGGGGACCGGTCGTGCTCACCTGATGGTTTGAGCAAACGGAAGCCGTCTTTAGCATAAGCGGTTGTCGGGACCAAGACAAGGTCAAATACTCCACTCACACCTTTGCCGGTGTCGCTCTTACATGGTGGAATACTTATGTACAATCGGTGGGTACCGATGAAGCTCACGCCCTCTCTTGGGCCGACTTGAGGGAAAAGATGATTGTCGAATATTTCCCTCGTGAAGAAACCCGAAGGCTCGAACAAGAGCTAAGAACTTTAAAGATAATCGGAAATGATCTCAAGGCTTATAATCAACGATTTTCCGAACTAGCCTTGATGTGCCCAAATCTTGTGAACCCCGAAGCTTTAAGGGTTGAACTTTACATGGATGGTCTTCCAAAGAGTATCAAACACGTAGTAATGTCATCCAAACCCACTAATCATCAAGAAGCTTTGAACATGGCCCGCAAATTGATAGAAACGGTTGACGAAATCGTAGTTCCGGCACCTAAGGCAGAGGATAAATCGGGCGGCAACAAAAGAAAGTGGGAACCCTCCCAATCAAGCAACAACAACTTTGCTAAGAAGCCTTACACCTCCGACGACAAGAAGGGTTATGCCGGGAACCTACCTCTTTGCAACAAATGCAACAAACATCACTTTGGTGAATGTGGCAAGTTAATTTGCCACCGGTGCCAAGGAGTTGGTCATAAGGCCAATGAGTGTAAAAGTGTTGCCCCCATCGCTCGAAAGGGGCCCAATGCACCAAAAACGGGCACTTGTTATGAATGTGGCCAAACGGGCCATTATAGAAATGCATGCCCGAAGAGGAAAGATAACCCCAATACGCCGCCGAGCTTTCAACATCAACACCGAGGAAGCCCGAGATGATAATGAATTAGTCACGGGTACGTTTCTTCTCAACAACACTTATGTTACTTGTTTATTCGATTCGGGTGCCGATAAGAGTTTTGTATCCAATACTTTGACTCATTCTTTTAATACTCCACCACGTCCACTAGATACCACTTATACCATTGAAGTGGCCAACGGAAAACTATTGAGTGCCGACACATATTACCGGGGGTGTACGTTAAACATTTTGGGTAATGAGTTTGAAATCGACTTGATACCCATGGAACTAGGTAGCTTCGATGTAATAATCGGTATGAATTGGCTAGCCAAAACGAAATCTCACATCCTTTGTGATCTTAACGCAATCCGAATCCCTATCGAGAATGGTGAACCTTTGATCATCTATGGCGATAAGAGTTGCACCGGACTCAACCTCATTTCGTGCATTAAAGTTAGAAAACTACTCCGTAAGGGTTGTTTTGCGATCCTTGCTCACGTTAAGAAAGTCGAGTCCGATGAGAAGCACATCGATGATGTGCCAATTGTTAGTGACTTTTCCGATGTATTTCCCGACGAATTGCCGGGTCTTCCACCTCATCGACCGGTTGAATTCCAAATCGATCTTATTCCGGGAGCCGCACCCGTAGCACGTGCACCATATAGACTCGCTCCATCCGAAATGCAAGAATTGCAAAGTCAAATCCAAGAACTACTTGATCGTAGTTTTATCCAACCTAGCCATTCACCTTGGGGCGCTCCGATTTTGTTTGTTAAAAAGAAAGACGGATCCCTACGAATGTGCATTGACTATCGTGAACTAAACAAATTGACGGTTAAGAACCGATATCCTCTTCCTCGCATCGATGACCTCTTTGATCAATTACAAGGGTCTTGTGTATATTCAAAAATCGATCTCCGCTCGGGTTATCATCAATTGAGGGTTAAGGGGGAAGATGTCTCCAAAACCGCTTTCCGAACTCGTTATGGTAGTTATGAATTCCTTGTAATGCCATTTGGTCTCACTAACGCACCGGCGGTGTTCATGGATCTTATGAACCGCGTGTACAAACCGTATCTTGACAAATTCGTTATCGTGTTCATCAATGATATTTTAGTCTATTCAAAAAGCGAAGAAGAACACGAGGAACACCTCCGACTTGTGCTTGAACTTTTAAGACAAGAACAACTCTATGCCAAATTCTCCAAGTGTGAATTTTGGTTAAAGGAAGTTCAATTTCTTGGTCATGTTGTAAGTGACCAAGGTATTAAAGTCGATCCAACGAAAATCGAAGCCATTAGTAAATGGGAGACTCCTACTACTCCTACTCATATCCGTCAATTCTTGGGTCTCGCCGGATACTACCGTAGATTCATCAAGGATTTTTCTTTGGTTGCTCGTCCTCTAACCACGTTAACTCATAAGGGAAGAAAATTCGTTTGGGCAACCGAACATGAATCCGCATTCCAAATCTTGAAAACGAAGCTAACCACCGCTCCTATCTTGTCACTTCCCGAAGGCAATGATGACTTTGTTGTATATTGTGATGCCTCGAAACATGGTTTTGGGTGTGTATTGATGCAACGAACGAAAGTCATTGCTTATGCTTCTCGACAACTCAAAATTCATGAACAAAACTACACGACGCATGATCTCGAACTCGTAGCCGTTGTCTTTGCACTTAAAATGTGGAGACACTATCTTTATGGAACCAAGAGTACTATCTTTACCGACCACAAAAGTCTCCAACACATTTTCGATCAAAAGCAACTAAACATGAGACAACGAAGGTGGATTGAAACCTTAAACGATTACGATTGCGAGCTTCGTTACCATCCCGGGAAGGCAAATGTAGTAGCCGATGCCTTAAGTCGAAAAGAAAGAGCGGTGCCTCTTCGTGTCCGAGCCTTAAACATCACCATCCACACAAACCTTAATAGCCAAATTCGGGTAGCCCAAGATGAGGCTCTCAAGGATGAAAACCTTTCACACGAGCTCTTGAACATTCTCGTCTCTCGATTCGAAATTAGGGAGACCCGACTCTGATATTACGCCGGAAGGATTTGGGTGCCTAGTTATGGGGACCTACGAAGCCTTATTTTAGATGAAGCCCATAAGTCACGATACTCGATTCACCCCGGTGCCAATAAGATGTACCACGACCTTAAACAACTATATTGGTGGCCGAACATCAAAAGGGACGTAGCTACTTATGTTTCCAAGTGTTTGACATGTTCCAAAGTCAAAGCCGAACACCAAAGACCGTCCGGACTACTTCAACAACCCGAGATCCCGCAATGGAAGTGGGAAAGGATAACGATGGATTTTATCACCAAGCTACCAAAAATGACGGGCGGTTATGATACCATTTGGGTTATTGTTGACCGTCTCACCAAATCCGCACACTTCCTTGCCATGAAGGAAACGGACAAAATGGAGAAACTTGCACAACTTTACATTAAGGAGATCGTAGCCCGACACGGTGTACCTTTATCGATTATCTCCGACCGAGATGGCCGTTTCGTTTCTAGATTTTGGCGTACATTGCAAGAAGCGTTGGGAACGCGTTTAGACATGAGCACCGCATATCATCCTCAAACCGATGGACAAAGTGAACGTACAATTCAAACCTTAGAGGACATGTTACGAGCTTGCGAGGTTGATTTCGGAAAAGCTTGGGACAAGCATTTACCTCGCGCCGAGTTCTCTTACAACAATAGTTATCACGCGAGTATTAAAGTCGCACCTTTTGAAGCGCTATATGGCCGAAAATGTTGTTCACCTCTTTGTTGGGCCGAAGTAGGCGACGTACAAATCACCGGACCCGAACTCATTCACGAAACCACCGAGAAGATCGTTCAAATCCGAGATAGGCTTCGGACGACCCGGAGTCGTCAAAAGTGCTATACCGACAAAAGACGCAACGACCTTGAATTTCAAGTCGGTGACCGCGTCATGTTAAAAGTCGCACCTTGGAAGGGTGTAATCCGTTTTGGGAAACGCGGGAAGCTAAATCCGCGGTATATTGGTCCTTTCAAAATCTTGGAGCGTATTGGAACCGTTGCTTATCGTTTAGATCTTCCGCCTCAATTGAACTCCGTTCATCCTACCTTCCATGTATCTAACTTGAAAAAGTGTCTTGCCGAACCCGATATCGTCATCCCTCTCGAGGAACTTACTATTGATGACAAACTTCATTTTGTGGAGGAACCGGTTGAAATTGTGGACACCTCCGTCAGGACATTGAAACAAAGCCGAATCCCAATTGTTAAAGTCCGTTGGAACGCCAAAAGGGGACCCGAGTTTACTTGGGAAAGACAAGATCAAATGCAAAGGAAGTATCCTCATCTATTCGTGAATTCGGAAACGCAAGATCTCGAGGAAGAAACAACGACTACTACGCCTACTTAAATTTCGGGACGAAATTTCTTTTAAGGAGTAGGTAATGTAACATCCCGCCTTTTTCCATTTACTTTTCCGTTATACTAATATAAAGTCCGTTATATGTTTATAACATCTCCCGTTGATACGCGTTTTAAATTATCTCGTTTAGGTAATTCACGCACCCGAACGAAAGTTGAGGGACTAAACTTGACAAGGGATCAAACCCTTGACTAGGTCAAAGGGTCAAACCCCTTTCACCCATTCATTATCATCTCCATCTCTCTCTCTCTTTCTCTCTAGCAAGAACACACACCCATTTACCAAATTCATTCAATCATCATCTAAATTCGATCTAGGAGGCTTACAACAAAATAAACTACATATTTGTGATCCTCTCTTCATCCTCTTCATTTTGGTACCAACTTCATCTCGTTTGGGTAACATTTCTAAAACTCTAGATTTCTCTAAATTCGTGTTTTTAACTTATAAAAGTGTTAATTAGTGTCTATGGCTCAAGTCTAACATGATTATATGATTTATATGCTCGATCTCGTTGTTTTAGTGTAACTAGCATGAACTTGAATTTTGGTGTGTTGTTCTTGAATTTTGGATGATCATATGTTGTTAGATGTTAAAAGTTCATTTTCTAATTGTGTTCCTAGTATCACTAGCTTCAATTTGATGTGTAGGTTACTTTAGAAAAGTTCATGAACTCGATTTATGATTTTGGTGAATTTGGGTTAGGGTTTGATGAACTTGAAATGGACTTTTGATGCATTGAATGCCATGGATTATTGTTGGTAAGTGTTTAGTTGGATTGCATGCTTGATTACCTTCGAAATGGCACATCATTCATGTAAATTGGTTGCCCGAATCATTGAATTGCAATTATGAACTTGTATGCGATTAATGTTGAGCATTAGATGCGGTTTTGGTTGTTATAATAGGTAGATTGATTGATGAAATGTGTTTAGTTGTCTTCCTCGTCAAATTACCTTCCCAACGGTGTAAAATACTTGACTTGGTTGTTTGCGGATCATAAAATGTGTTAGTTATATTTTTGGTTCGTGCACTTAGGAGTTCTGCATCAGACTTGAATATCAACCTGGACGCCGTCCAGATCCTTGGACGCCGTCCCAGTATTCAAAGCTGGACGCCGTCCAGAAAGTCCGGACGCCGTCCCAGCCTTCAAAGCTGGACGCCGTCCAGAAAATCTGGACGCCGTCCAGATGCACTGGCAGGCTACTGTCCTCGTTGGTCATTTTACGGAAAATGTTTGCTATGCTATGGACCTCCGATTCACATGTAACTTGTTCTAACATGCTCATATATGATTAAAAACCTCAGAAAATAGTTAGGGACCCGACCCGAACGTGTTGACTTTGACCCGGCCTAAGTTGACTTTTAATCAAACTTAACCAAATATTTGTGCAATCGTTCTAACATGCTTTTTATACTTGTACCTTGCATGAAACATGACAATTTGATTCACATGCTATTATGATCGAGTCTTAACGAGCCATAGGACTAATTGAACACTTTGACCTATCGTGTTCACCGCTATTGATATAAACCTATTTGTTTAGGTCAAGACTAGCATTGTTCTTTGCACACGTTTACTTGTTGAAGTACTTTACTACTCGTGCACTCAAGGTGAGATCATAGTCCCACTTTTACTCTTTTTTTGAACTTACATTTGGGATGAGAAAACATAAACATTTCTTTTACTAAGTGAACACAAGTACAGGAAAACAAACATTCTACATACGAGTTTAGAACAAAATCCTCAATTCGATTATCATTAGTTACACTTGCTGGGTGTAAGCGAGAACTTATGTTGTATGGATCCATATGGGTTTGACAAACCCTCATTCAAACGGTTCGCTACCGTTTACGAATGAAATATATTTTCGAGAAACAGTGTATGTTCTAGCACTAAGTGATGGGGTTCAATGGAAGGAATGTTAAGCATTGATAATTGGGTGCTCGTGAAACAAACTTTTGGAATGTATTACTATTATCTCATTGTTGCAAATCTTGTGGTTCACTTGTACTTACTTACTTAAACCTATGATTTCACCAACGTTTTCGTTGACAGATTTCTATGTTTTTCTCAGGTCCTTGAACGATACATGATACATGCTTCCGCTCATTATTTTGATACTTGCATTGGATGTCGAGTATATATGCATACATGGAGCGTCTTTTGGCTACTTTTAAATTGTGTCGCATAAGTTTCATTTGTACTTATAACTTTGTAACGTAACTTGTGGTGGAACTATTCTTGTAAACTTTGAACAATCTTTACATTTGAAATGAATGCGACATATCTTTTGGTCAAACGTTGTTTTAAAGACTTATGACCACGTCACGGGACCTAAGTAGACGGCGCCGTCAATGACGATTTTGTCGGGTCGCTACACCAGACTTAATAAAAAGGGGCATATTCGATTTCGATAATTCAACCATAGAATGTAGTTTCACGTACTTGTGTCTATTTTGTAAATCATTTATAAAACCTTCATGTATTCTCATCCCAAAAATATTAGATTTTAAAAGTGGGACTATAACTCACTTTCACAGATTTTTACTTCGTCGGTAAGTAAGATTTGGCCACTGGTTGATTCACGAACCTATAACAATATATATATATATATATATATCAAAGTATGTTTAAAATATATTTAAAATACTTTTAATATATTTTGACGTTTTAAGTTTATTAAGTCAGCTGTCCTCGTTAGTAACCTACAACTAGTTGTCCACAGTTAGATGTACAAAAATAAATCGATAAATATTATCTTGAATCAATCCACGACCCAGTGTATACGTATCTCAGTATTGATCACAACTCAAACTATATATATTTTGGAATCAACCTCAACCCTGTATAGCTAACTCCAACATTCACATATAAAGTGTCTATGGTTGTTCCGAAATATATATAGATGTGTCGACATGATAGGTTGAAACATTGTATACGTGTCTATGGTATCTCAAGATTACATAATATACAATACAAGTTGATTAAGTTATGGTTGGAATAGATTTGTTACCAATTTTCACGTAGCTAAAATGAGAAAAATTATCCAATCTTGTTTTACCCATAACTTCTTCATTTTAAATCCGTTTTGAGTGAACCAAATTGCTATGGTTTCATATTGAACTCTATTTTATGAATCTAAACAGAAAAGTATAGGTTTATACACGGAAAAATAAGTTACAAGTCATTTTTGTAAAGGTAGTCATTTCAGTTAAAAGAACGACGTCTAGATGACCATTTTAGAAAACATACTTCCACTTTGAGTTTAACCATAATTTTTGGATATAGTTTCATGTTCATAATAAAAATCATTTTCTCAGAATAACAACTTTTAAATCAAAGTTTATCATAGTTTTTAATTAACTAACCCAAAACAGCCCGCGGTGTTACTACGACGGCGTAAATCTGGTTTACGGTGTTTTTCGTGTTTCCAGGTTTAAAATCATTAAGTTAGCATATCATATAGATATAGAACATGTGTGTAGTTAATTTTAAAAGTCAATTTAGAAGGATTAACTTTTGTTTGCGAACAAGTTTAGAATTAACTAAACTATGTTCTAGTGATTACGAGTTTAAACCTTCGAATAAGATAGTTTTATATATATGAATCGAATGATGTTATGAACATCATTACTACCTCAAGTTTAGTAGGTAAACCTACTAGAAGTGACAAGAAATGATCTAGCTTCAAAGGATCTTGGATGGCTTGAAAGTTCTTGAAGTAGGATCATGACACAAAAACAAGTTCAAGTAAGATTTTTACTCGAATTAAGATAGTTTATAGTTATATAAATTGAATCAAAGTTTGAATATGAATATTACCTTGAATAAGAAAGATAACCTACTGTATATAACAAAGGTTTCTTGATCTTAGATGATTACTTGGAATGGATTAGAAAGCTTGGAAGTAAATTAGTAAACTTGAAGGGGTTTTTGAAGTGTTCATGAAGTGTTCTTCCTATGATGATTATAGCTTGATTCTTGAAGTGATTTTTGATGAAGATGATGATTAACTACTGGAAAAATACGTTCATAATAGTGTGTGTGTGTTGAGAGAGAATTAGAAAGAGAATTGGAAGTGAAATGGAGTGAATGAAGAGTGGTAATTGGTGAGTGGTGAGTGGGGTTAAAAGGAGTTCTAGTTAGTTGACTAGCTCATGGTAGAAGTTAAAATTGATTAGTCATACATGACATAATCAAGAGTGGAATCCCATGCTAGTTCCTATTGGTATATACTCATAGTAAGTACGTTTTGAAGCTGTGTATAATACGGGTAAGAATACGACTAGAATTCTTGATGAAAGAAAAGAATGGAAAAGTAACTGTAACCATTTTTGTTAAGTATGAGTGTTTTGATATATGTCTTGAAGTCTTCCAAAAGTATTCTAATACATCTAAATACACTACATGTATATACATTTTAACTGAGTCGTTAAGTCATCGTTAGTCGTTACATGTAAGTGTTGTTTTGAAACCTTTAAGTTAACGATCTCAATTAATGTTGTTAACCCATTGTTTATTATATCTAATGATATGTTAAATTATTATATTATCATGATATTATGATATATTAATAAATCTTAATATGATATATATACATTTAAATGTCGTTACAACGATAATCGTTACATATATGTCTCGTTTCAAAATCCTTAAGTTAGTAGTCTTGTTTATATGTATATAACTCATTGTTAATATACTTATGGAGATACTTACTTATCATAATCTCATGTTAACCATATGTATATCCATATATATATCGTCATGTCGTTTTTACAAGTTTTAACGTTCGTGAATTGCCGGTCAACTTGGGTGGTCAATTGTCTATATGAAACATATTTCAATTAATCAAGTCTTAACAAGTTTGATTGCTTAACATGTTGGAAACATTTAATCATGTAAATATCAATCTCAATTAATATATATAAACATGGAAAAGTTCGGGTCACTACAAGAGAAGTATGACATAGGGTCGTATTTTTAAGATATCAGTAGAATCGAACCTATATTTAAACCTTAAGATAATTCTAAGGTGCAGGAGTAGTGGTTTGTTACCTAATTTTGGGTTTTCTAGTTTATAAAACAGATAAAGTAAAGTAAATACGATAAAATTTGTAATTCAGATAAGGTTAAAATAAGTGCATGCTATGATTTCGTCAGTTACTTTACCGAAATTATGGAATGCTGGCTCATGAATAGGCAGTGACCTTGTATTCATTACACTAGTCCTAAACACCCCTGTCATAAGACATGTCACTGGGTAATGCGATAGGCTTGAAGATTCTGAATAGACAGCAACGTCCCTTACCCCCGACGCTCGTGCAGTCTGACTATAGGCATACACGTTCAGACGGCTCATCCAATTGAGCGACTCGGTTGGGTGACGTATTAACATTCCACAAAGGTCTAAACTTACTTAAGCATAATGGAATACAGGGTTTACCGTATCTGAGAGACGTGATGTGTTTCGATGCTTTCATTAATGATTGGGTTTAAAAGATAGTTAGGCCCTTAAAAAGAGTTCAACCATAAAGAACACCATGGCCAAGTCAAGTTTGACTTCCATGAACACGTTCGGTTATCCTAACGGTCCAATCCTTTATGAGTTTAAACAAACAGTTCCTTAATTTACCAAGAATCCCTCAAGCGGGGTGCAATGCTTGAGACCGCGTTATGGTGAAGTGCACTAATCAGCACTGACCGGGTTCCATAGCCTTATTTAGCAGAGGTACAGCTTACAACAACCGCTGTGCTTCAGCGTGCACGTACGAAGTTTATATGCTTGGTGACTACACTAGCATGGTCTAGAACTGACAATCTACTAAAGGACTAGTTAGATGTTTCACTACGAAATAGTTCTCAGTCGGAATCCAAAGCTCGGTGGACTTACTACAACCGGTGTGCCTCAGTCAAACTTACGTTGTATCCGATAGACTTCTCTTACCAAGGGGTGACACAGATAGTGTACTCTGAATCAGGGTTCGCGACTTCCCAATAACAGAACCGATAACTACATTCTATTAGTTGGAAAAGCGATTGAGTTTAAAGCATAATCGGAAAGCATCTCGACAACATACACAAGCCATAATATTATTTCGGCATTATAACTGACTACATCACAACATATACAAAAGATAACTACTCACTAATCATGGCAACAATATCACAAAGCATAATAATGGAAAACATTATATAAAGAAAAAGGATAGAAGTACCAGTAGATTAAACGAGTTCCGAATACAGAAGTGACAACTTCAAACTCCAGACCGCTCCTAATACAATCTTCAGCGTTCTTCTCCGGGTACTAGGTTTCCCGCACGGAGTTTAAGACCTTGAAAGTATGACTAAAATTGTAGAATGAGAGAGAAAGAAGTGAATTGAAGTGTGTGTAAAAATTGATGACAAAGACCCTTTAAATAGACTTGAAATTTGCCTGCAAACGGCTGGCAGGCCGTTTGGCAAGCCGTTTGCAGGGCCCGTGTGCTTGCTTTGCCCGTTTGATCTGGCCGTATGGCAGGTCATTTGCCATACTGGCAAGCCATTTGGCAGCCCGTTTGGCTTGCTGATTTGCTGGATCGTAACTTGATTTCTTGTCTTTCACCGTTTTCACTCTAGAATCTTCGTTTTAGCTCTGATCCTCTTGATTCTTTTTGCACCGTCTTCGTAATCACTTTCTCTTCAATTTTAGCCGATGGAGCGGGTATTTTGGCGATAAAGTTTAGAACTTTATTGTTTTTGGGCCTTAATACCGAGGTGAAAATGTGACTTTTTAGCCAATATCATGCATGCAAATGATAATATTAACAGTCATAAGGCAACAATCAGACTAGAACATGCAATAGGGTCGAATCATACAGTTGGATGCAACTTAATAACTCATAATAGGTCATAAGAGCTCTATCGGGAACAAGTATCAGGTATACTAGGTCATTCATTTCTTAATTCTTAAGTTATGTGTCTCAAAAGCGCATTAAATGCCACTCGGGAACACCGGTCATATTGAGTTCATAAATGCTTCAAGTACAGAATAACCAACGGTCTTAATACTATGAAGTAGCTAGTTTCATATAACTGGACAAGTCTCAATCACAACTTAAGTTGGTCAATCTTGGTGTGTGTTTATAACTAACTACTAATTTGAAGTATCCTCCGAATAAAAATCTAAACTTCTAACTAACTACTAATTTGAAGTGTTTTTGAAGTAATAAAAGATAATTGATTATCTTGGTATGTGTTTATAAATGAGAAAATCAAGCCTTATTTATAGGTATCTTGTCACTGGCAGGCCGTGTATGGAGAGCGCGTGGATTGGGCAAGTCGGGTGAGGTGCCCATGTGGCATACTCGTGCGGAGTGGTAGTCCGGGGAAGACACCTGTTTACACTGGACCACTGAAATGTCCCGTTCTTATTGATTAAAAATGTTCCATATTAATTGATTTCGTTGCGAGGTTTTGACCTCTATATGAGACGTTTTTCAAAGACTGCATTCATTTTAAAACAAACCATAACCTTTATTTCATCAATAAAGGTTTAAAAAGCTTTACGTAGATTATAAATAATGATAATCTAAAATATCCTGTTTACACACGACCATTACATAATGGTTTACAATACAAATATGTTACAACAAAATAAGTTTCTTGAATGCAGTTTTTACACAATATCATACAAGCATGGACTCCAAATCTCGTCCTTATTTAAGTATGCGACAGCGGAAGCTCTTAATAATCACCTGAGAATAAACATGCTTAAAACGTCAACAAAAATGTTGGTGAGTTATAGGTTTAACCTATATATATCAAATCATAATAATAGACCACAAGATTTCATATTTCAATACACATCCCATACATAGAGATAAAAATCATTCATATGGTGAACACCTGGTAACCGACATTAACAAGATGCATATATAAGAATATCCCCATCATTCCGGGACACCCTTTGGATATGATATAAATTTCGAAGTACTAAAGCATCCGGTACTTTGGATGGGGTTTGTTAGGCCCAATAGATCTATCTTTAGAATTCGCGTCAATTAGGGTGTCTGTTCCCTAATTCTTAGATTAGCAGACTTAATAAAAAGGGGCATATTCGATTTCGATAATTCAACCATAGAATGTAGTTTCACGTACTTGTGCCTATTTTGTAAATCATTTATAAAACCTGCATGTATTCTCATCCCAAAAATATTAGATTTTAAAAGTGGGACTATAACTCACTTTCACAGATTTTTACTTCGTCGGGAAGTAAGACTTGGTCACTAGTTGATTCACGAACCTATAACAATATATACATATATATCAAAGTATGTTCAAAATATATTTATAACACTTTTAATATATTTTGATGTTTTAAGTTTATTAAGTCAGCTGTCCTCGTTAGTAACCTACAACTAGTTGTCCACAGTTAGATGTACAGAAATAAATCGATAAATATTATCTTGAATCAATCCACGACCCAGTGTATACGTATCTCAGTATTGATCACAACTCAAACTATATATATTTTGGAATCAACCTCAACCCTGTATAGCTAACTCCAACATTCACATATAGAGTGTCTATGGTTGTTCCGAAATATATATAGATGTGTCGACATGATAGGTCGAAAAATTGTATACGTGTCTATGGTATCTCAAGATTACATAATATACAATACAAGTTGATTAAGTTATGGTTGGAATAGATTTGTTACCAATTTTCACGTAGCTAAAATGAGAAAAATTATCCAATCTTGTTTTACCCATAACTTCTTCATTTTAAATCCGTTTTGAGTGAATCAAATTGCTATGGTTTCATATTGAACTCTATTTTATGAATCTAAACAGAAAAAGTATAGGTTTATAGTCGGAAAAATAAGTTACAAGTCGTTTTTATAAAGGTAGTCATTTCAGTCGAAAGAACGACGTCTAGATGACCATTTTAGAAAACATACTTCCACTTTGAGTTTAACCATAATTTTTGGATATAGTTTCATGTTCATAATAAAAATCATTTTCTCAGAATAACAACTTTTAAATCAAAGTTTATCATAGTTTTTAATTAACTAACCCAAAACAGCCCGCGGTGTTACTACGACGGCGTAAATCCAGTTTTACGGTGTTTTTCGTGTTTCCAGGTTTTAAATCATTAAGTTAGCATATCATATAGATATAGAACATGTGTTTAGTAGATTTTAAAAGTCAAGTTAGAAGGATTAACTTTTGTTTGCGGACAAGTTTAGAATTAACTAAACTATGTTCTAGTGATTACAAGTTTAAACCTTCGAATAAGATAGCTTTATATGTATGAATCGAATGATGTTATGAACATCATTACTACCTTAAGTTCCTTGGATAAACCTGCTGGAAAAGAGAAAAATGAATCTAGCTTCAATGGATCCTTGGATGGCTCGAAGTTCTTGAAGCAGAATCATGACACGAAAACAAGTTCAAGTAAGATCATCACTTGAAATAAGATTGTTATCGTTATAGAAATTGAACCAAAGTTTGAATATGATTATTACCTTGTATTAGAATGATAACCTACTATAAGAAACAAAGAATTTTTTGAGGTTGGATGATCACCTTACAAGATTGGAAGTGAGCTAGCAAACTTGAAAGTATTCTTGATTTTATGTAACTAGAACTTGTAGAATTTATGAAGAACACTTAGAACTTGAAGATAAAACTTGAGAGAGATCAATTAGATGAAGAAAATTGAAGAATGAAAGTGTTTGTAGGTGTTTTTGGTCGTTGGTGTATGGATTAGATATAAAGGATATGTAATTTTGTTTTCATGTAAATAAGTCATGAATGATTACTCATATTTTTGTAATTTTATGAGATATTTCATGCTAGTTACCAAATGATGGTTCCCACATGTGTTAGGTGACTCACATGGGCTGCTAAGAGCTGATCATTGGTGTGTATATACCAATAGTACATACATCTAAAAGCTGTGTATTGTACGAGTACGAATACGGGTGCATACGAGTAGAATTGTTGATGAAACTGAACGAGGATGTAATTGTAAGAATTTTTGTTAAGTAGAAGTATTTTGATAAGTGTATTGAAGTCTTTCAAAAGTGTATAAATACATATTAAAACACTACATGTATATACATTTTAACTGAGTCGTTAAGTCATCGTTAGTCGTTACATGTAAGTGTTGTTTTGAAACCTTTAGGTTAACGATCTTGTTAAATGTTGTTAACCCAATGTTTATAATATCAAATGAGATTTTAAATTATTATATTATCATGATATTACCATGTATGAATATCTCTTAATATGATATATATACATTAAATGTCTTTACAACGATAATCGTTACATATATGTCTCGTTTAAAAATCATTAAGTTAGTAGTCTTGTTTTTACATATGTAGTTCATTGTTAATATACTTAATGATATGTTTACTTATCATAGTATCATGTTAACTATATATATATATCCATATATATGTCATCATATAGTTTTTACAAGTTTTAATGTCCGTGAATCACCGGTCAACTTGGGTGGTCAATTGTCTATATGAAACATATTTCAATTAATCAAGTCTTAACAAGTTTGATTGCTTAACATGTTGGAAACATTTAATCATATAAATATCAATCTCAATTAATATATATATACATGGAAAAGTTCGGGTCACTACAGTACCTACCCGTTAAATAAATTTCGTCCCGAAATTTTAAGCTGTTGAAGGTGTTGACGAATCTTCTGGAAATAGATGCGGGTATTTATTCTTCATCTGATCTTCATGCTCCCAGGTGAACTCGGGTCCTCTATGAGCATTCCATTGAACCTTAACAATTGGTATCTTGTTTTGCTTAAGTCTTTTAACCTCACGATCCATTATTTCGACTGGTTCTTCGATGAATTGGAGTTTTTCGTTGATTTGGATTTCATCTAACGGAATAGTGAGATCTTCTTTAGCAAAAAATTTCTTCAAATTCGAGACGTGGAAAGTGTTATGTTGAATGGTCCAATATACCTTGGATTTAATTTCAAGTCGGTAAGCTACTGGTCCGACACGATCAATAATCTTGAATGGTCCAATATACCTTGGATTTAATTTCCCTCGTTTACCAAATCGAACAACGCCTTTCCAAGGTGCAACTTTAAGCATGACCATCTCTCCAATTTCAAATTCTATATCTTTTCTTTTAATGTCAGCGTAGCTCTTTTGTCGACTTTGGGCGGTTTTCAACCGTTGTTGAATTTGGATGATCTTCTCGGTAGTTTCTTGTATAATCTCCGGACCCGTAATCTGTCTATCCCCTACTTCACTCCAACAAATAGGAGACCTGCACTTTCTACCATAAAGTTCTTCAAACGGCGCCATCTCAATGCTTGAATGGTAGCTGTTGTTGTAGGAAAATTCTGCTAACGGTAGATGACGATCCCAACTGTTTCCGAAATCAATAACACATGCTCGTAGCATGTCTTCAAGCGTTTGTATCGTCCTTTCGCTCTGCCCATCAGTTTGTGGATGATATGCAGTACTCATGTCTAGACGAGTTCCTAATGCTTGCTGTAATGTCTGCCTGAATCTTGAAATAAATCTGCCATCCCTATCAGAGATAATAGAGATTGGTATTCTATGTCTGGAGACGACTTCCTTCAAATACAGTCGTGCTAACTTCTCCATCTTGTCAACTTCTCTTATTGGCAGGAAGTGTGCTGATTTGGTGAGACGATCAACTATTACCCAAATAGTATCAAAACCACTTGCAGTCCTTGGCAATTTAGTGATGAAATCCATGGTAATGTTTTCCCATTTCCATTCCGGGATTTCGGGTTGTTGAAGTAGACCTGATGGTTTCTGATGCTCAGCTTTGACCTTAGAACACATCAAACATTCTCCTACGTATTTAGCAACATCGACTTTCATACCCGGCCACCAAAAATGTTTCTTGAGATCCTTGTACATCTTCCCCGTTCCAGGATGTATTGAGTATCTGGTTTTATGAGCTTCTCTAAGTACCATTTCTCTCATATCTCCAAATTTTGGTACCCAAATCCTTTCAGCCCTATACCGGGTTCCGTCTTCCCGAATATTAAGATGCTTCTCCGATCCTTTGGGTATTTCATCCTTTAAATTTCCCTCTTTTAAAACTCCTTGTTGCGCCTCCTTTATTTGAGTAGTAAGGTTATTATGAATCATTATATTCATAGATTTTACTCGAATGGGTTCTCTGTCCTTCCTGCTCAAGGCATTAGCTACCACATTTGCCTTCCCTGGGTGGTAACGAATCTCAAAGTCGTAATCATTCAACAATTCAATCCACCTACGCTGCCTCATATTCAGTTGTTTCTGATTAAATATGTGTTAAAGACTTTTGTGGTCGGTATATATAATACTTTTGACCCCATATAAGTAGTGCCTCCAAGTCTTTAATGCAAAAACAACCGCGCCTAATTCCAAATCATGCGTCGTATAATTTTGTTCGTGAATCTTCAATTGTCTAGACGCATAAGCAATCACCTTCGTTCGTTGCATTAATACACAATCGAGACCTTGCTTTGATGCGTCACAATAAATCACAAAATCATCATTCCCTTCAGGCAATGACAATATAGGTGCCGTAGTTAGCTTTTTCTTCAATAACTGAAACGCTTTCTCTTGTTCATCATTCCATTCAAATTTATTCCCTTTATGCGTTAATGCAGTCAAGGGTTTTGCTATTCTGGAAAAGTCTTGGATGAACCTTCTGTAGTAACCAGCTAGTCCTAAAAACTGGCGTATGTGTTTCGGAGTTTTCGGGGTTTCCCACTTTTCAACAGTTTCTATCTTTGCCGGATCCACCTTAATACCTTCTTTGTTCACTATGTGACCGAGGAATTGAACTTCTTCCAACCAAAATGCACACTTTGAAAACTTAGCATACAATTCTTCCTTCCTCAATACTTCTAACACCTTTCTCAAATGTTCACCGTGTTCTTGGTCATTCTTTGAGTAAATAAGTATGTCATCAATGAAAACAATGACAAACTTGTCAAGGTATGGTCCACACACTCGGTTCATAAGGTCCATGAACACAGCTGGTGCATTAGTTAAACCAAACGGCATGACCATAAACTCGTAATGACCGTAACGTGTTCTGAAAGCAGTCTTTGGAATATCATCTTCTTTCACCCGCATTTGATGATACCCGGAACGTAAGTCAATCGTTGAATAAACAGACGAGCCTTGTAGTTTATCAAATAAGTCATCGATTCTCGGTAGTGGGTAGCGGTTCTTGATGGTAAGTTTGTTCAATTCTCGGTAGTCGATACACAACCTGAATGTACCATCTTTCTTCTTGACAAACAAAACAGGAGCTCCCCACGGTGATGTGCTTGGTCGAATGAAACCACGCTCTAAAAGCTCTTGTAATTGGCTTTGCAGTTCTTTCATCTCGCTGGGTGCGAGTCTGTAAGGAGCACGAGCTATTGGTGCAGCTCCTGGTACAAGATCTATTTGAAATTCAACGGATCGATGTGGGGGTAATCCCGGTAATTCTTTCAGAAATACATCGGAAAATTCTTTTGCAATGGGAACATCATTGATGCTCTTTTCTTCAGTTTGTACTTTCTCGACGTGTGCTAGAACAGCATAGCAACCTTTTCTTATTAGTTTTTGTGCCTTCAAATTACTAATAAGATGTAGCTTCGTGTTGCCCTTTTCTCCGTACACCATTAAGGGTTTTCCTTTTTCTCGTATAATGCGAATTGCATTTTTGTAACAAACGATCTCTGCTTTCATTTCTTTCAACCAGTCCATACCGATTATTACATCAAAACTCCCTAACTCTACTGGTATCAAATCAATCTTAAATGTTTCGCTAACCAGTTTAATTTCTCGATTCTGACATATATTATCTGCTGAAATTAATTTACCATTTGCTAATTCGAGTAAAAATTTACTATCCAAAGGCGTCAATGGACAACTTAATTTAGCACAAAAATCTCTACTCATATAGCTTCTATCCGCACCCGAATCAAATAAAACGTAAGCAGATTTATTGTCAATAAGAAACGTACCCGTAACAAGCTCCGGGTCTTCCTGTGCCTCTGCCGCATTAATATTGAAAACTCTTCCGCGGCCTTGTCCATTCGTGTTCTCCTGGTTCGGGCAATTTCTAATAATGTGGCCCGGTTTTCCACATTTATAACAAACTACATTGGCATAACTTGCTCCGACACTACTTGCTCCGCCATTACTCGTTCCGACACCATTTGTTCCTTTCGTTCTATTAACCCCTGGTCCGTAGACCTCACACTTCACCGCGCTATGACCATTTCTTTTACACTTGTTGCAAAATTTGGTGCAGAACCCCGAGTGATACTTTTCACACCTTTGGCATAGCTGCTTCTGATTGTTGTTGTTGTTGCGGTTATTATTGTTGTTGGGATGATTGTTGTAGTTACTGTTGTTGTTGTTGTTGTTGTTGTTGTTGTTGTTGTTGTTGTTGTTGTTGTTGTTGTTGTTGTTGTTGTTGTTGGGCCGTTTGTTGTAGTTGCGATTGATGTTGCGATTGTTGGGATAATTGTTGCGATTATTGTTGTAATTGCTGTTGTTGTTGTATTGGTGATTCTTATCACCGTTTTCCTCCCACTTTCTTTTGACTTGCTTCACATTGGCCTCTTCAGCAGTCTGTTCTTTAATTCTTTCTTCAATCTGGTTCACTAGTTTGTGAGCCATTCTACATGCCTGTTGTATGGAGGCAGGCTCGTGTGAACTTATATCTTCTTGGATTCTTTCTGGTAATCCTTTCACAAACGCGTCGATCTTCTCTTCCTCATCTTCGAATGCTCCCGGACATAATAGGCACAATTCTGTGAATCGTCTTTCGTACGTGTTAATATCAAATCCTTGGGTTCGTAACCCTCTAAGTTCTGTCTTGAGCTTATTGACCTCGGTTCTGGGACGGTACTTCTCGTTCATCAAGTGCTTGAATGCTGACCACGGTAGTGCGTACGCATCGTCTTGTCCCACTTGCTCTAGATAGGTATTCCACCATGTTAACGCAGAACCTGTGAAGGTATGCGTAGCGTACTTCACTTTGTCCTCTTCAGTACACTTACTTATGGCAAACACCGATACGACCTTCTCGGTCCACCGTTTCAATCCGATCGGTCCTTCGGTTCCATTAAATTCCAAAGGTTTGCAGGCAGTGAATTCTTTGTAGGTGCATCCTACACGATTTCCTGTACTGCTAGATCCAAGGTTATTGTTGGTATGTAGCGCAGCCTGTACTGCGGCTATGTTTGAAGCTAGAAAAGTACGGAATTCCTCTTCATTCATATTCACGGTGTGTCGAGTAGTCGGTGCCATTTCCTTCAAAATAGTCAAATGGAACAAGTTAATCATACATAATATTAAGAGTAGTTAATAGTATTTCGTAGCATAATATGAACTCATTTATAAAAGCTTTTTCTTCATATTAGCGTTTTATAAGTTTAAATTCGGGTAGTACCTACCCGTTAAGTTCATACTTAGTAGCTAATATACAATTAAACTACTACAATTCTATATGAAAAACTGATTATAATAACATTTCGCGTTCAAACTTTTACACAATATTTTACAAAATTACAATACCGCTTATTTTACATATAGCATGAAATATAGCACACAATAAATTTGATACAAGATGGTTGTGAAGATAATTCTAGCTAGTACACAAGTCGTTCAGCAAAGGCAATAAAGACACGTAATTCATACGTCCAGAAACAAGTCATGCATTCTGGTTTTACTAGGATTACTTCCCATCCTTGGTCTTGTGGAACATAACCGTTATGGCCGTTGATAAGACAGCGTGTTGTAACGTCGTCAAAGGGACGAGGGTTACGTAATGTCCAACAGTCCCGTAACAATCTAAAAACCTCATTTCTTACCCCAATTACCGACTCCGTCACTTGTGGAAACGTTTTGTTTAATAGTTGTAGCCCAATGTTCTTGTTCTCACTTTCGTGAGAAGCGAACATTACTAATCCGTAAGCATAACATGCTTCTTTATGTTGCATGTTAGCCGCTTTTTCTAAATCACGAAGTCCAATATTCGGATATATTGAGTCAAAATAATTTCTTAACCCATTGCGTAAAATAGCATTTGGGTTCCCCGCAATATATGCATCAAAGTAAACACATCGTAACTTATGGATTTTCCAATGTGATATCCCCCATCTTTCGAACGAAAGCCTTTTATAAACCAAGGCATTCTTGGAACGTTCTTCGAATGTCTTACAAACTGATCTCGCCTTAAATAGTTGTGCCGAAGAATTCTGACCGACTCTAGACAAGATTTCATCAATCATGTCTCCGGGTAGGTCTCTTAAAATATTGGGTTGTCTATCCATTTTGTGTTTTTATACTGTAAAATAGACAAGAGTTAGATTCATAAAAAAAAAATACTTATTAATACAAGCAATTTTTACATATATCATAAAGCATAAGCACACTATATTACATATATTACACCACACGAATACAACTATCTTATTCCGACTCGCATGTTTTTTCTTCTTCGGTTTTGGTTCGTTTTGCAAAGTTTCTAGGGATATATGATGTTCCCCTAATACGAGCCGTCGTTTTCCACATTGGTTTAGAAAAACCTGGTAGTTTAGAGGTTCCCGGGTGTCATAACCCGTCCTTAACCATAAGAACGTGTTAGATAACGTATGATTTCATTGCGAGGTATTGACCTCTATATGCGACATTTTTAAAAGAGAAACTGCATATATTATACATTACAAACCATAACCATTATTTTTGTTACAAGCTTTAGACAATAAAAAGATGATTATCGTTTAGCGATAATCTTCGACTTACAAACTTTACATATAATGATAACAACACGATTTCGAGCATATTTTACAACACAAATCCTTGGGTATGCAGTTTTATTTTTGACACAAATATGCGTACGCAAGATCCTGCTCAAATTCAACATAATGCAGCGGAAGCTTTAGTAATCACCTGAGAATAGACATGTTTTAAAAGGTCAACATAAAGTTGGTGAGATATAGGTTTAATGCCGGCAGCAATATATATATATAGACCACAAGATTTCGTATATAAACAGTTTAATAAAAAAATTCTAAGTGGTTGAGCACTTGGTAACCATACTTAACATTTAATCACGTCGCATATTCCCTTTATTATGAAATCTTACTACACCGTACCAAGTGTAGTCACGAAACGAAGTACTGTGCAACCGTTGAATACTGGTCGTCCAGTCCGGTTGGGGTTGTCAGGCCCGATAGATCTATCAACAGGATTCACGTTTACAATACCGCTGTAAATAACAGTTACCAAGCTACAGGGAAGTATGCCAGTGGTACAACTCAACGTAGAATATATTTTTCAGTTACTTGTGTCCATAACGTAAAACATAAAATACATGTATTCTCATCCCGAAATATTTAGAGTTTAAAAGTGGGACTATATACTCACTTTCGTCTTGAAGATATATATATAATTTGACTTGGTCTCCGGTTGATATCACGAACCTATCCATATATAATATATCAATACCTTTTCTTTTTAAACAAACGTCACATATATATACTTGTTATACTTTTAATACTTTGAATAATTCCTTAGTCCGTAGTTAGCAGTTCGTTGTTAGTAATTCAATTTTAATGGTTCATTTTTAGATGTTTAATATACCCGCAATGAAATAAATAAAACCCCCAACGAAATAAATAAAACCCCATCGTATATGTATTGGTCGAGATTAATCTTGACCCACGGTACCGGTGTTGTCAAATGACGTGTTGCGTACATAAAGTACCGGTGTTGTCAAATGACGTGTTGCGTACAATCATGGGATCTTATGATTAATCTTCTCGTGTTGTTTACGGGTGATCCTGAACCATATAAAATTGAATTATAAGTACATATATATAAAATATCATGTTAACTTAAAAAGATGTGATTTATTTAATTTTTTCCCAATTATTTTCGTGGCTAAACTAGTCTTGGATATCCGATTTTGTTTCGGTCATAGTTTCTTCGTTACAACTCCATTTTCGTTGATTCAACTTGCCATCTCCTTGGATCGAGTCCCTCTTTAAGACTATGAACTGTAAATACCTTAGTTTGTATTCAAAATCACACGGCATAGGTCAAACTTTAGTGAAACTTATGAAGTTAATCATTTTCCATCATGTAAACAACCTTAAATGATTATTTTTCTAAAAATACTTATACTTTGAGTTAAATCATGAAATTTTTATGTGTTATCATATTCATAGTAAAAATCATTTTTCCAGAAAATAAACCTCCAATTCAAAGTTTAAGATGGTTTTTAATTATCCAACCCAAAACAGCCCCCGGTGGCACTCTGACGTCGTAAAAACAGTTTTTAAGATAATCTTTGAAAAACCAAGTTATACCTTGTTAAATTAGCATATATTTAAGTTATATTACAGGTCTTGGAGTATTTTAAAAGTTAAGTTAGAAGGATCTATTTAGTTTGCAAACAAGTTTGAAAACATTCAAACTATGTTCTTGTTGTTAAAATTTTATACCACAAAATAAGATAGCTATATATATATGAATCGAATAAGGTTATGAACATAGATTCTACCTCAAGTTCCTTGGACAAGGTTGTTGTAAAAGAGGAGTAAGAACCTAGAACCAAAAGGGTGATGGAAGTGGATGAAAGATTGGAAGTAAGTTGGTGTTCTTGGAAGGATTTCTTGAAGTGTTTTTGTAAGGTTTTCTTATGAGGTTTAAGTGTTGTTTTTGAAGCTAAATGATGGGGAAAATGCTTGGAGATGATCAAGTATGAAGTTAAGAGTATTTTGAGAGAGAAATGGAAGTGTAAGTATGAGAAAATGGGGTGAAGAAATGGTGTGCATGCATAAAAACGTTTTTAGGTTATAAAGGAAAAAAAAGATACCTAACTTTGTTTTCTTGCTAAATAATTCATGCTACTTGACAAATGGTTGGTTCCACATGTTTCTTAATCATTTAAGGCTGCTAAGGAGCAGATTTTTATTGGTATATACCAATAGTAAATACATCTAGAAGCTGCGTATGATACGGGTACATATACCCTAGGTATACGTATAGAAATCTTTGAGAAAACGGAACGAGGATTCAAATATAGCTATCTTTTGTAAATATACTTATATTGTTTTATGTATTTAAGTCTTTAAAAGTGATTAAATACATTACTTATACGATATATGTATAAACATTATAGGTCATAAGTATTTAAGTCAAATAACGTTACGTATGGTTATCGTTTTGAAAACTTAAGTTAGTAGTTTCAAAATATACTTATAACTTATTGTTATTAATACAAAATGAGATATTAAAACATTCTTAGGTCATGTTAAATATGTATATATACATATATATACACAAACGTATAATTATCATATATTGTATAGTTCGTGATATCATCGGTCAAACTAGACGGTCAAACGTTGTGTAAAACTCTTTTCGAAAAACATAAGTCTCGACAATTTGGATTGCTTATCATGTTGGTAAGGTTTAATTTATGTAAATATTAATCTTATAAGTATAGAACGATCGAAAAAGTGCGGGTCGTTACATTACCTCCCCGTTAAATAAATTTCGTCCCGAAATTTTAAAATTGTACCTATTTTGCGTCATCGAGAAACAAGTGTGGATACTTTTGTTTCATCTGATCCTCCCGTTCCCACGTAAACTCGGGACCTCTTCGAGCATTCCAACGAACCTTAACGATCGGTATGTTGCTCTGCTTGAGCTGTTTAACTTCACGGTCCATGATTTCGATTGGTTCTTCGACGAATTGTAGTTTCTCGTCGACATGGATTTCTTCAAGAGGAATGGTGAGATCTTCCTTTGCAAGACACTTCTTAAGGTTTGAGACGTGAAAGGTATTATGTACTCCAGCGAGTTGTTGCGGTAACTCGAGTTGATAAGCTACCGGTCCAATGCGTTCGATGATCTTGAACGGGCCTACGTACCTTGGGTTCAATTTACCCCTTTTGCTGAAACGTATTACACCTTTCCATGGTGACACTTTTAACATAACCATGTCCCCAATCTGAAACTCTAATGGTTTCCTTCGGACATCGGCGTAGCTCTTTTGGCGACTACGGGCTGTTTTCAATCTCTCCTTGATTTGTACTATCTTCTCAGTAGTTTCATGGATGATCTCGGGACCAGTTAATTGTCGATCTCCTACTTCATTCCAACAAATAGGAGATCTACGCTTCCTTCCATACAGTGCTTCGAATGGTGCAGCTTTAATGCTCGCATGATAACTATTATTATACGAGAATTCTGCTAATGGTAGATATTTATCCCATCCGTTTCCAAAATCGATCACACATGCCCTGAGCATGTCTTCAAGAGTCTGAATTGTTCTTTCACTCTGCCCGTCGGTTTGCGGATGATATGCGGTACTCATATCCAAACGAGTTCCTAGTGCCTCCTGTAGTGATTGCCAGAACTTTGAGGTAAATCTACTATCACGATCAGATATAATGGAAATAGGTATTCCATGCCTTGAAACAATTTCCTTTATATACAATCGTAATAATTTCTCCATTCTATCCGTTTCCTTTATAGGCAAGAAATGTGCAGATTTGGTAAGACGATCAACAATCACCCAAATGGTGTCGTATCCCCAGGCAGTCTTTGGTAACTTCGTGATGAAATCCATGGTAATACCATCCCATTTCCATTCTGGGATTTCTGGTTGTTGAAGTAACCCTGACGGCTTTTGGTGTTCTGCTTTGACTTTGGAACAAGTTAAACATTCCCCAACATATGTTGCAACGTCTGTCTTCAAATTAGGCCACCAATAATGCGTCTTAAGATCTTGATACATCTTTCCAACTCCAGGATGTATCGAGTATCTTGTCTTATGTGCCTCATTCAATATTAACTTCCTTAATCCACCCAACTTTGGTACCCAAATACGGTTTGCAAAATATCGAATTCCATCTTCCCGTATAACGAGTTGCTTCTCATACTTCTTCATTATTTCATTTCTTATGTTTTCTTTAGTAAGTGCTTCTCGTTGAACTTCTTTGATTTGTGAGTTGAGATTCATGCGAATTTTTATGTTCATCGCTCGTACTCGAATTGGTTCTCGTTCCTTTCTGCTTAATGCGTCAGCCACCACATTCGCTTTCCCGGGATGATAACGAATTTCACAATCATAGTCGTTTATTAACTCGACCCACCTACGTTGCCTCACGTTCAACTGTTTCTGATCAAAAATATGTTGAAGACTTTTATGATCAGTAAACACAATGAATTTAACCCCATACAAGTAGTGTCTCCACATCTTCAATGCAAACACGACTGCTCCCAATTCTAGATCATGCGTCGTATAATTCCGCTCGTGAATCTTCAATTGTCGGGATGCGTATGCAATAACTTTCTTCCGTTGCATAAGAACGCAACCAAAACCTTGTCGCGAAGCGTCACAATATATTTCAAAATCATCGTTCCCTTCAGGTAACGATAAAATAGGCGCCGTAGTCAACTTCTTTTTCAGTAATTGAAATGCACTCTCCTGCTCAGAAGTCCATTCATATTTCTTCCCTTTTTGCATTAACGCTGTCAACGGCTTAGCTATTCGGGAAAAATCTTGAATAAACCTTCTATAATAACCGGCTAAACCCAAAAATTGGCGTATCTGCATTGTTGTCTTAGGAGTCTCCCATTTTTCAATGGCTTCAATTTTTGCTGGATCAACCTGAATTCCTTTGCTACTAACAACGTGGCCAAGAAATTGCACTTCTTTCAACCAAAAAGCACACTTAGAAAATTTAGCATATAGCTGTTCTTTTCTCAACAACTCTAATATCAACCTTAAATGCTGCTCATGCTCTTGCTCACTCTTGGAATAGATAAGAATATCATCAATGAAAACGATAACAAACTTATCTAAATATGGACTACAAACTCGATTCATGAGGTCCATGAATACAGCTGGCGCATTTGTCAACCCAAACGGCATGACCAAAAATTCGTAATGACCATAACGTGTCCGAAAAGCAGTTTTCGGTATATCTTCTTCTTTGACGCGTAATTGATGATAGCCCGATCTTAGGTCAATTTTCGAGTACACACATGATCCTTGGAATTGATCAAATAAGTCGTCAATTCTCGGTAGTGGATACCGATTCTTGATAGTTAACTTATTTAATTCACGATAATCTATACACATTCGGAAAGATCCGTCTTTCTTCTTGACGAATAAAATTGGAGCTCCCCACGGTGAAGTACTTGGTCGTATGAATCCACGATCCAGTAATTCTTTTAACTGACTCTGAAGTTCTTTTAACTCGGACGGTGCAAGTCTATATGGAGCACGGGCAACCGGTGCAGCTCCTGGTACAAGATCTATTTGAAATTCTACAGATCTAAATGGAGGTAATCCCGGCAACTCTTCCGGAAATACTTCAGGAAAATCTCTTGCCACAAGCACGTCATTGATGCACTTCTCTTTTTCTTTCTTTTCGACTTTATTAACATGTGCTAAGATAGCATAGCACCCTTTCTTCAAGCACTTTTGAGCTTTCAAATAACTAATGAGTTTTAGCTTTGAGTTACCCTTCTCTCCATAAATCATTACTGGCGTTTTATTCTTACGAGGAATGCGAATTGCCTTCTTGGCGCACACAACTTCAGCTCCTATTTTGGACATCCAGTCCATGCCGACTATTACATCAAAACTTCCTAATTCTACAGGTATCAAATCAATCTTAAATGTTTCTCCGGCTAAATTTATTTTACAATCACGGCAAATTTTATCGGCTTTAATTAGTTTACCATTAGCTAACTCAATCATGTACTTAGCATCTAGAGGTAATGATGAACAATTCAATTTAGCGTGAAAGTCTCTACACACGTAACTTCTATCAGCACCAGTATCAAATATAATAGATGCGGATAAGTTATTAATGGTAAACGTACCCGTAACAAGCTCCGGGTCTTCACATGCCTCTCTAGCATTAATAACAAATGCTCTCCCACGTGCAGGTCCGATATTCTTCTCTGGATTCGGGCACTGGCTCTTATAGTGACCTTGTTTTCCATACCCAAAACAAGTAATGGTAGCCAAAGCAGTTCTATTTGCATTGGTGGCAAGAGTCTTGGTACCATTTGTATTTGTAACGAGAGCCCTACAATCTTCAGCAAGATGACCCTTTCGATTACATTTGTTGCATACCACATTACAGTAACCAGAGTGATGTTTGTGGCATCGGTTGCATAAAGGATTTTGTCCTTTATAACCAAAGCTTAAACCACTACCCGCACCTTGCGTGTTTTCTTGTTTCTTAAAAGATTGTTGTTGGTTACCCCGATCATAATTTCCATTCCACTTTCTTTTGTTACCTGATACCTTCACATCAGTATTGGATGCTTTCTTATCCAAGATGACCTGATCCATTAGCTCATTTGCCATGGTTATAGCTTCATGAATTGTCTTAGGTTTTGATGCTGTAACATTTGCCTTGACCTTTTTGGGCAAACCATCTTTGTACATTTCAATCTTCCGTTCTTCGGTTGGAACCAATTCAGGACATAGCAAAACTAATTCCATGAATCGCTGATTGTAGTTGGTGATTTCAGTACCAATAACCTTCAGACTTCGTAACTCATCTTCCAACTTCCTAACCTCGTTCCTTGGACAATATTCGTTGATTAACATTGTTTTGAATTCTTCCCACGGAGTATCATAAGCTACATCTCCTCCTACAGCCTTCACATAATTTTTCCACCACGTGAGTGCACTATCTTGTAAAGTGCACGATGCATACTTGGTCATGTCCTTTTCAACACAACCACTGATTTTAAACACAGTCTCCATCTTTTCTATCCACCGGGTTAAACCGATTGGTCCTTCTGTTCCACTGAATGATGAGGGCTTGCAAGCTTGAAAAGTTTTGTAAGTGCACCCCACACGAGGATTTGGGTTAACTGCAGCACCTCTTGCAGCCTCGACCCATAACATTCTGTCGTTCACTCGCTGATTGATGAGTTCCTGGATTTCTTGTTCCGTCATTCGATTCAATCGCGCCATTTCCTAATGAAAGAAAATAATTATTCACATGGATTATTATAGATGTAGTGTGTATTTATAGTACATTATAGCTTGTTAATAATATGAACCAGGTATTATTATAAAAGCCTTTTCTTCTTATTAGCGTTTTATAATTATATCTAGGGTAGTACCTACCCGTTAATGTCCATACTTAATAGCTTAGTACAGAATCAATTACTACCATCTAAATAATACTTAACCATGGAAAATTATTGCATTTCACACTTCACTATTTTACATATGCTTATCTTACATCGAACATTAAGCAAACCACACTAATAATATTATACAAAACATTATATGATCCCATGGTTTAATACGGCAGCGCATCGTTTGGTCTATTTTCTAGGACGTTTAGGTTCAAAGAATCGCTTAACGCTTATCCTGTCTGTCTGCCTATATTTTGGCTGTGGGACTGAAGAACTGGATGCCGGGATAGAACGAATAGGAATAGCGGGAATAGGGGTGGTAGTGTCTAGTGGAGTTGGTGCCACATCATCCTTACTAAACTCGGGATTTGAATTTTCTAATTCATTAGCCTTTCGTTTCTTTCCTAGTTCGAACTCGTCTTTTGTAATTTCCTGTATTTCTTCCTCGGGTTCACTTTCCTCCTCGGGTTCACTTTCCTCCTCGGGTTCACTTTCCTCCTCGGGTTCACTTTCCGGGTTCTCTATAGTCGGTTCATCCGGAATTTGTGAGTCTTCCCCAAAGATATTATTTTCGTCATCGGATAGGTTAATGACTGGAACACCATCTGAAGATTCTGGTTCGGAGTCGCTGAACGTGATGACAAGTTTTGAGCCCGACATCTATCACACAACAACTAACCCATTAGTACTACATAATATTTACATATAAATTTTAACCAACAATGATAAGCAATGGTTTTTAAATCAGACCCGGTCAAAGTCCAGACTTACTAATGTATCCTAACGACTTATCAGTTAGACACACTAATGCAAACCTGGTTCGCTAAGACCACCGCTCTGATACCACATGTCATAACCCGTCCTTAACCATAAGAACGTGTTAGATAACGTATGATTTCATTGCGAGGTATTGACCTCTATATGCGACATTTTTAAAAGAGAAACTGCATATATTATACATTACAAACCATAACCATTATTTTTGTTACAAGCTTTAGACAATAAAAAGATGATTATCGTTTAGCGATAATCTTCGACTTACAAACTTTACATATAATGATAACAACACGATTTCGAGCATATTTTACAACACAAATCCTTGGGTATGCAGTTTTATTTTTGACACAAATATGCGTACGCAAGATCCTGCTCAAATTCAACATAATGCAGCGGAAGCTTTAGTAATCACCTGAGAATAGACATGTTTTAAAAGGTCAACATAAAGTTGGTGAGATATAGGTTTAATGCCGGCAGCAATATATATATATAGACCACAAGATTTCGTATATAAACAGTTTAATAAAAAAATTCTAAGTGGTTGAGCACTTGGTAACCATACTTAACATTTAATCACGTCGCATATTCCCTTTATTATGAAATCTTACTACACCGTACCAAGTGTAGTCACGAAACGAAGTACTGTGCAACCGTTGAATACTGGTCGTCCAGTCCGGTTGGGGTTGTCAGGCCCGATAGATCTATCAACAGGATTCCCATTTACAATACCGCTGTAAATAACAGTTACCAAGCTACAGGGAAGTATGCCAGTGGTACAACTTAACGTAGAATATATTTTTCAGTTACTTGTGTCCATAACGTAAAACATAAAATACATGTATTCTCATCCCGAAATATTTAGAGTTTAAAAGTGGGACTATATACTCACTTTCGTCTTGAAGATATATATATAATTTGACTTGGTCTCCGGTTGATATCACGAACCTATCCATATATAATATATCAATACCTTTTCTTTTTAAACAAACGTCACATATATATACTTGTTATACTTTTAATACTTTGAATAATTCCTTAGTCCGTAGTTAGCAGTTCGTTGTTAGTAATTCAATTTTAATGGTTCATTTTTAGATGTTTAATATACCCGCAATGAAATAAATAAAACCCCCAACGAAATAAATAAAACCCCATCGTATATGTATTGGTCGAGATTAATCTTGACCCACGGTACCGGTGTTGTCAAATGACGTGTTGCGTACATAAAGTACCGGTGTTGTCAAATGACGTGTTGCGTACAATCATGGGATCTTATGATTAATCTTCTCGTGTTGTTTACGGGTGATCCTGAACCATATAAAATTGAATTATAAGTACATATATATAAAATATCATGTTAACTTAAAAAGATGTGATTTATTTAATTTTTTCCCAATTATTTTCGTGGCTAAACTAGTCTTGGATATCCGATTTTGTTTCGGTCATAGTTTCTTCGTTACAACTCCGTTTTCGTTGATTCAACTTGCCATCTCCTTGGATCGAGTCCCTCTTTAAGACTATGAACTGTAAATACCTTAGTTTGTATTCAAAATCACACGGCATAGGTCAAACTTTAGTGAAACTTATGAAGTTAATCATTTTCCATCATGTAAACAACCTTAAATGATTATTTTTCTAAAAATACTTATACTTTGAGTTAAATCATGAAATTTTTATGTGTTATCATATTCATAGTAAAAATCATTTTTCCAGAAAATAAACCTCCAATTCAAAGTTTAAGATGGTTTTTAATTATCCAACCCAAAACAGCCCCCGGTGGCACTCCGACGTCGTAAAAACAGTTTTTAAGATAATCTTTGAAAAACCAAGTTATACCTTGTTAAATTAGCATATATTTAAGTTATATTACAGGTCTTGGAGTATTTTAAAAGTTAAGTTAGAAGGATCTATTTAGTTTGCAAACAAGTTTGAAAACATTCAAACTATGTTCTTGTTGTTAAAATTTTATACCACAAAATAAGATAGCTATATATATATGAATCGAATAAGGTTATGAACATAGATTCTACCTCAAGTTCCTTGGACAAGGTTGTTGTAAAAGAGGAGTAAGAACCTAGAACCAAAAGGGTGATGGAAGTGGATGAAAGATTGGAAGTAAGTTGGTGTTCTTGGAAGGATTTCTTGAAGTGTTTTTGTAAGGTTTTCTTATGAGGTTTAAGTGTTGTTTTTGAAGCTAAATGATGGGGAAAATGCTTGGAGATGATCAAGTATGAAGTTAAGAGTATTTTGAGAGAGAAATGGAAGTGTAAGTATGAGAAAATGGGGTGAAGAAATGGTGTGCATGCATAAAAACGTTTTTAGGTTATAAAGGAAAAAAAAGATACCTAACTTTGTTTTCTTGCTAAATAATTCATGCTACTTGACAAATGGTTGGTTCCACATGTTTCTTAATCATTTAAGGCTGCTAAGGAGCAGATTTTTATTGGTATATACCAATAGTAAATACATCTAGAAGCTGCGTATGATACGGGTACATATACCCTAGGTATACGTATAGAAATCTTTGAGAAAACGGAACGAGGATTCAAATATAGCTATCTTTTGTAAATATACTTATATTGTTTTATGTATTTAAGTCTTTAAAAGTGATTAAATACATTACTTATACGATATATGTATAAACATTAGAGGTCATAAGTATTTAAGTCAAATAACGTTACGTATGGTTATCGTTTTGAAAACTTAAGTTAGTAGTTTCAAAATATACTTATAACTTATTGTTATTAATACAAAATGAGATATTAAAACATTCTTAGGTCATGTTAAATATGTATATATACATATATATACACAAACGTATAATTATCATATATTGTGTAGTTCGTGATATCATCGGTCAAACTAGACGGTCAAACGTTGTGTAAAACTCTTTTCGAAAAACATAAGTCTCGACAATTTGGATTGCTTATCATGTTGGTAAGGTTTAATTTATGTAAATATTAATCTTATAAGTATAGAACGATCGAAAAAGTGCGGGTCGTTACACCGGGTCATTGTTACAACTTAAGGACTTCGAGGGTTGACGATACATATAAAGTTCATCGGGGTTGGAATTAGATTTCTCTATTTTTATGCCCTTTCCCTTATTATTTTCTTTTGCCTTTTTAAATTCAGTTGGGGTAATTTCTATAACATCATCGGAATTCTCGTCGGAATCCTATTCATCGGAGAATTGGTAATCCTCCCAATATTTTGCTTCCTTGGCGGAAACACCATTGACCATAATTAACCTTGGTCGGTTGGTTGAGGATTTTCTTTTACTTAACCGTTTTATTATTTCCCCCACCAGTTCTATTTCTTCATCCGGTTCTGATTCTTCTTCCGGTTCCGATTCTTCTTCCGGTTCCGACTCTTCTTCCGGTTCCTCTTCGGGAACTTGTGAATCAGTCCACGAATCATTCCAATTTACATTTGACTCTTCATTATTATTAGGTGAGTCAATGGGACTTGTTCTAGAGGTAGACATCTATCACATAATATCAAACGCGTTAAGAGATTAATATATCACATAATATTCACATGTTAAAAATATATAGTTTCCAACAAAATTTGTTAAGCAATCATTTTTCAAGTAAACACGGTCGAAGTACAGACTCACTAATGCATCCTAACAAACTCGATAAGACACACTAATGCAATATTCTAGTTCTCTAAGACCAACGCTCGGATACCAACTGAAATGTCCCGTTCTTATTGATTAAAAACGTTCCATATTAATTGATTTCGTTGCGAGGTTTTGACCTCTATATGAGACGTTTTTCAAAGACTGCATTCATTTTAAAACAAACCATAACCTTTGTTTCATCAATAAAGGTTTAAAAAGCTTTACGTAGATTATAAATAATGATAATCTAAAATATCATGTTTACACACGACCATTACATAATGGTTTACAATACAAATATGTTACAACAAAATAAGTTTCTTGAATGCAGTTTTTACACAATATCATACAAGCATGGACTCCAAATCTCGTCCTTATTTAAGTATGCGACAGCGGAAGCTCTTAATAATCACCTGAGAATAAACATGCTTAAAACGTCAACAAAAATGTTGGTGAGTTATAGGTTTAACCTATATATATCAAATCATAATAATAGACCACAAGATTTCATATTTCAATACACATCCCATACATAGAGATAAAAATCATTCATATGGTGAACACCTGGTAACCGACATTAACAAGATGCATATATAAGAATATCCCCATCATTCCGGGACACCCTTCGGATATGATATAAATTTCGAAGTACTAAAGTATCCGGTACTTTGGATGGGGTTTGTTAGGCCCAATAGATCTATCTTTAGGATTCGCGTCAATTAGGGTGTCTGTTCCCTAATTCTTAGATTACTAGACTTAATAAAAAGGAGCATATTCGATTTCGATAATTCAACCATAGAATGTAGTTTCACGTACTTGTGTCTATTTTGTAAATCATTTATAAAACCTGCATGTATTCTCATCCCAAAAATATTAGATTTTAAAAGTGGGACTATAACTCACTTTCACAGATTTTTACTTCGTCGGGAAGTAAGACTTGGCCACTGGTTGATTCACGAACCTATAACAATATATACATATATATCAAAGTATGTTCAAAATACATTTACAACACTTTTAATATATTTTGATGTTTTAAGTTTATTAAGTCAGCTGTCCTCGTTAGTAACCTACAACTAGTTGTCCACAGTTAGATGTACAGAAATAAGTCGATAAATATTATCTTGGATCAATCCACGACCCAGTGTATATGCATCTCAGTATTGATCACAACTCAAACTATATATATTTTGGAATCAACCTCAACCCTGTATAGCTAACTCCAACATTCACATATAGAGTGTCTATGGTTGTTCCGAAATATATATAGATGTGTCGACATGATAGGTCGAAACATTGTATACGTGTCTATGGTATCTCAAGATTACATAATATATAATACAAGTTGATTAAGTTATGGTTGGAATAGATTTGTTACCAATTTTCACGTAGCTAAAATGAGAAAAATTATCCAATCTTGTTTTACCCATAACTTCTTCATTTTAAATCCGTTTTGAGTGAATCAAATTGCTATGGTTTCATATTAAACTCTATTTTATGAATCTAAACAGAAAAAGTTACAAGCCGTTTTTGTAAAGGTAGTCATTTCAGTCGAAAGAACGACGTCTAGATGACCATTTTAGAAAACATACTTCCACTTTGAGTTTAACCATAATTTTTGGATATAGTTTCATGTTCATAATAAAAATCATTTTCTCAGAATAACAAGTTTTAAAATCAAAGTTTATCATAGTTTTTAATTAACTAACCCAAAACAGCCCGCGGTGTTACTACGACGGCGTAAATCCGGTTTTACGGTGTTTTTCGTGTTTCCAGGTTTTAAATCATTAAGTTAGCATATCATATAGATATAGAACATGTGTTTAGTTGATTTTAAAAGTCAAGTTAGAAGGATTAACTTTTGTTTGCGAACAAGTTTAGAATTAACTAAACTATGTTCTAGTGATTACAAGTTTAAACCTTCGAATAAGATAGTTTTATATGTATGAATCGAATGATGTTATGAACATCATTAATACCTTAAGTTCCTTGAATAAACCTACTGGAAAAGAGAAAAATAGATCTAGCTTCAATGGATCCTTGGATGGCTCGAAGTTCTTGAAGCAGAATCATGACACGAAAACAAGTTCAAGTAAGATCATCACTTGAAATAAGATTGTTATAGTTATAGAAATTGAACCAAAGTTTGAATATGATTATTACCTTGTATTAGAATGATAACCTACTATAAGAAACAAAGAATTTTTTGAGGTTGGATGATCACCTTACAAGATTGGAAGTGAGCTAGCAAACTTGAAAGTATTCTTGATTTTATGTAACTAGAACTTGTAGAATTTATGAAGAACACTTAGAACTTGAAGATAGAACTTGAGAGAGATCAATTAGATGAAGAAAATTGAAGAATGAAAGTGTTTGTAGGTGTTTTTGGTCGTTGGTGTATGGATTAGATATAAAGGATATGTAATTTTGTTTTCATGTAAATAAGTCATGAATGATTACTCATATTTTTGTAATTTTATGAGATATTTCATGCTAGTTGCCAAATGATGGTTCCCACATGTGTTAAGTGACTCACATGGGCTGCTAAGAGCTAATCATTGGAGTGTATATACTAATAGTACATACATCTAAAAGCTGTGTATTGTACGAGTACGAATACGGGTGCATACGAGTAGAATTGTTGATGAAACTGAACGAGGATGTAATTGTAAGCATTTTTGTTAAGTAGAAGTATTTTGATAAGTGTATTGAAGTCTTTCAAAAGTGTATAAATACATATTAAAACACTACATGTATATACATTTTAACTGAGTCGTTAAGTCATCGTTAGTCGTTACATGTAAGTGTTGTTTTAAAACCTTTAGGTTAACGATCTTGTTAAATGTTGTTAACCCAATGTTTATAATATCAAATGAGATTTTAAATTATTATATTATCATGATATTATCATGTATGAATATCTCTTAATATGATATATATACATTAAATGTCTTTACAACGATAATCGTTACATATATGTCTCGTTTAAAAATCATTAAGTTAGTAGTCTTGTTTTTACATATGTAGTTCATTGTTAATATACTTAATGATATGTTTACTTATCATAGTATCATGTTAACTATATATATATATCCATATATATGTCATCATATAGTTTTTACAAGTTTTAACGTTCGTGAATCACCGGTCAACTTGGGTGGTCAATTGTCTATATGAAACATATTTCAATTAATCAAGTCTTAACAAGTTTGATTGCTTAACATGTTGGAAATATTTAATCATGTAAATATCAATCTCAATTAATATATATAAACATGGAAAAGTTCGGGTCACTACAACCATGGTAACTCGTGTGGCACTCTGGCAGCCCATGTGCCAGCCCGTGTGGATTGGTTGTTTCCGGTTCGAACCTTGATTTTCGAGGTCGTAACTTAGTCTTCACCGTTTTCGCTATAGATTCTCTGTTTTAAGCCAGTTTTATTCGATTCTTCTTGCATTGCCTTCGTAATTATTTGATCTACAAAATAAATCAAATAAATGCTTAATTCTTCGATAAAGTTCGTAACTTTATTGATTTTGGGCTTAATATCGGAAGTAAAAACGTGACTTTTTTGAAAGGACCCGTCCTAATCCATCTGGACGAAGTCACCAACATCTGGTTCCATTGCGATGATCGACTCCAAATAATGTCTTTAAAATGAGCAAATGCACAGCGGAATGTTTCTTTCATACCTGAGAATAAACATGCTTTCAAGTGTCAACCAAAAGGTTGGTGAGTTCATAGGTTTATCATAAAACAATAGAATTCATCATTTTGAGAGACCACAAGATTTAAATCCTGCATGGTACAAATGGGCCCGAATCCTATACCCACCTGTAATGTACATGCGATATCTTTTAAATACAGTACACCTTTCTCGTGTACGAAATCATCTTTCATAAATCTTAGTAACCGTACACATATCTCGTGCACAAAAATAACATACACATAACCTGTGTATAAAAATCATTCTCTCGATATATAACATTCACATCAATTGGTGACAATTATCATGTCCACATAATTCAACGGTGGCAATTATCATGTCCACATAATTTAACGGTGGCAATTATCATGTCCACATAATTTAATAATAATCCGCAGAACTTCTGTCTGCATAATAATTCATTCGAGGAATGTTTTGCTTGTGTCTATCTCGTCAAACATTTATAAAAGCATTTCATGTATTCGCAGTTCAAAATGTATTTCAAAAGCATTTAATAAAACAGTTGTAAAAACAGCGCATGTATTCTCAGTCCCAAAAATGTAAAGAGTAAAAGGGAGCAAATGAAACTCACCTAATGTATTTTGTAGTAAAAATACATATGACTATATTGAACAATGCAGGGTTGGCTTCGGATTCACGAACCTATATCATTCATATATGTATTAACACATATAATGGTAATCAAATAAGTTTATATAACTTCTTATATTAATCATCTATTAACTATATTCATTTATAAATTTTTAATACTTAGAATTATATATATATGTATTCATATATTAGATTTAAAATATATGTTAAGTCATTTATTTTAAATATCCTATTTTGATTTTTGATGTTTAGAAATATTATCTCATGTATTAAACTTAATATATATTTATTTTCAATATTTGAAGTAAGTACTTAATATTAATTTAAAAAAATATAGATTATCAATGTTAATATATTAAATAAAAATATTTCTATGTTAGTAATAATAGTATTCATAAAATAATGATATTAGTATTAATATTAATATTAATAGTTGTAATAATAATTGATGTGTTAATATAAAGATTCTAATAATAATATTGTTAGTTTTTAATGATAACAAATTAACAATTTTAGTAAGAATGATGATAATGATGATAATAATAATAATAATAATAATAGTAATAATAATAATAATAATAATATTAACAATAAGAATATTAATATTAATAAAATAGAATACTACCTTATAAGCTTTTAAAAATAAAAATGTCGTTGCCCGGGTTCGAACCCGCGACCTCTCGCTAACCTCTAAACACCCAAACCACTCCACTATCGGCTTCATTTCTGAATTAACTCACAGAAGTAAATATATATGCCATATACCCATCTCGATTTTCTTCTTCTTCATAAATTTGATCGAGCAAAAAAAAATATAATGCTTCTCTATACCGAGTTCGGCCCAACAACAGCAGTGCACGGCCCATCTTAGAAAAATGAGTATATTATCCCAACCTTCACACTAGATTCGGCCTACAAACAAAACCCATTTAATTGTTTGGATGACACATTGAAACGTATACAGATTTGGTTTAAAAAAAATTAGTAAGGATGCAAGTTGCAATAACCATGTGACTACTCCCAACATCATTATCATCATCGTCTTATGTCATCATCATCATCATCGTTGGTTAAAGAAACATCATTTATTACTAATGTTTATGCTCACCATCTATCATATTCCTCGTTGTTTAACCGAAACACGAGTAAGGAAGCAGCGGTAATAGTGGTAGAGATTCCTTAGGTGTCGATTAAATAAGAAGATAAAGGGAATAGAAACAGAATAATAGCAGTTGTAGCTCGAACAGCAATTTATGGTAGCAGCAGTTTGCGGGGTTTTAAGCTGCAGAAACACACAACAACAGTGGTGGTTGAGTGGTGATTTGCAGTGGGTTTTTTGGACAGGAACCAGAAAAGAAGTCGATGGCCTTGCAGGCCGTAGCCCAGATTTGCTTGAAGCCCAACAGAAAAGGTTGTTGAATCCAGGCCCAACTATGAAAATGAAAATCATGACAGCCCAATGAAGTGCATAAGTTCCGTTTCATTGCTGTTGTGTTTACAAATTGCGGTACCGAAATATCTTCACAACTTTATCATTAATTATCATGTGGGGTTTGTATCAAGTGGAGTTGGTATGATTTATGTAAATGATTCCACTTGCCTAATTTTTTGAGAAATTTAATAAAGCATGACATAGTAATATTCCATACATAATCAAATCCTTAACTGTGAATGTATTCCATCTGTTTCATCACCTCAACTTGCTCGACCCATATTCCCATTTATCTTGCAATTGGTGCTTGCTCATGGCGGTTTAAATAAAAAAATAACTGCAGCGAATGGAGACAGTAACAGTTACCTAGCAGCAGAAATAGTAATATTACAATGGTGTTGGTTCGATGGTTGAAACATGAAACAGACGTGGCAGTAGTAATCAACAAGAAGTGATTCGAATTTTCTTGGGTGAGAAGCTGATCGGAGCAGGAATTAGTAGTAGGTGACGGGTTGTTGGTGTTCGAAGAACATAAACTGTATAGTAGCAGTTTTGAAAACGTAAATCAGTGGCAGCAATAGAAGTATTCGAACAAGGATCATGAACATCCAGCAGCTCACGATGGTTGTTTTTGGGTTCGGTTCCAGGTCTTGCTCAAATGAAAGCAAGTAATTAAAGAAAGAAAAATGAATGACTTATGTGATGCAAGTTTTCTTTTAAGTTTTTCTTTTTAAGATTCACTAGTGGTGCATGTATCATATATAATACCATAAGTCAAAAGAAAAAAAGAAAGACAACAAAAAGAACGGAAGAATTTTAGCTGTATATGGGATAGTGGGTGATATAGTGCAAAAAGAATGATTTACACTGTATTAATAATTGATCAAAATTATTTGTAGGGTTCTTGATAGTTGATAACATCACGGGCAAAACAGAAAAAAACAGAATCAATAATTATATCAGTTTGTGATACATATCTCATTACGTAAATATTTACTTTTATATTTTATATTTAATTTAAATAATAAATAAATATCAATAATAATAATACTTTTATTATCATTAATAATAATAATAATAATAATACAAATAGCAAAGATAATGATAATAATAAGAATACTAAATTTAATGATAATTACTGATAATAGTAATAATAACTATAAAGATGATACATGATAATAAATGGTATTATTTTTATAATAATAATAATAATGATGATAACTATAATAACAATAATAATAACTAACAATATTTACATTACAACTAGATTATAATTATTATTTTTTATACTAGTATTTATAACTATATCAATAATAATGATAATAATATTAATAATACTAATATTGATATTAATATTAATAATAATGGAAGTAGTATCAATAATATTAGTGTTAATACAATACTATATTTTAACTTGTAATCGTATATCATTTCAAATAATATTTCCAATTACTATATATATATATATATATATATATATATATATATATATATATATATATATATATATATATATATATATACATTTAAATATATATGTATCTATTTACAAATAGTTGTTCGTGAATCATCGAGAACAGTCGAAGGTCAAATGAATATATGAAACAGTTCAAAAATTTTAGTATTTATAACTATATCAATAATAATGATAATAATATTAATAATGCTAATATTGATATTAATATTAATAATAATGGAAGTAGTATCAATAATATTAGTGTTAATACAATACTATATTTTAACTTGTAATCGTATATCATTTCAAATAATATTTTCAATTATTATATATATTTATATATATATATATATATATATATATATATATATATATATATATATATATATATATATATATATATATATATATATATATACATACATTTAAATATATATGTATCTATTTACAAATAGTTGTTCGTGAATCATCGAGAACGGTCGAAGGTCAAATGAATATATGAAACAGTTCAAAAATTTTGAGACTAAACCTAACAGACCTTGCTTATTGTGTCGAAATCATATTAAGATCAAGTTTAAATTTAGTCGAAAATTTCCAGGTCGTCACATTTTTGACCAATATCAAAGCGCATATATTGCAATAACGTCAACATCATATAAACAAGGGTACTGTTTACAAATAGTTTCTAAAAAGATTTTGGTAACTTAACTATGCACATCAGAATCATTTAAGGGGCCATAGAATAATCACAGAAACGAATTGTGAAGAAGAAGGCAAGATCATATGAACCGAGAGGTAAAATATTAGAATTAGGTTTCAAAAAATATATAAATAGTAAATGAATTTAAAGAGGCGGTTAAATTTGGGGATCATTAAATCAACCATACACGTGGATGGTTCAGATGAAAAGATAACAAATATTTTCAACCAGTTTTTGAAATATAGTGCTTATTTTATTTGAATTCAAAATTATTTAATTCAAAATTGAAACAATTTTAGTTGACTAATCAACCGCCAAAAGTCATTATTGAAAGTCAAATCGGTTCAGTAAATGGCAACGACAGCAGAGATATTTTCCCAAAGGCAAAAAAACTTTATTTCTTTTTTATAAGTTTAATGTCTTTGTTTTTACAAAACAAAGACATCAAACTGTGAGGATTTAATGGTGCGTCCTATGATCTACACGCACAAAAGATCATTTCTAGACGAAAAAAGACACTTAAAGGACATGAAAATAGCATTAAAGGCATTTTTTTTACAGTTATTCGTTTAGCGTCTTCAGGCCAGAAGAATGTATTAAAAAAGCAAACAAGTCGACCAACGTTATGCGTAAGTCCTGAAGACTGCTTTTTATGCTTAAGCCCTAAAAAGAACACGTGAGCAGCACACATGCCACGTCAGCGTAAAGCACGATGTCGATTACGCATTTTTCGCATAAATCAATCAATAGCAGTGTGACACGTGTCTCCGAACATTACGGAGCACTCATGCCTATAAATATGCCACCTAGGCCATCACTTTTCAGATAACTTTGACTTGTGGCAGATAACACATTTTCTCCCTTACACAGTACTTTCTCACTCTAGAACCTAAAGACTTAGCCACAAAGTGCTAGACGGACCAAATCATAATTTTGCTCAGCAAAGATTGATAAGTCACCCCACTATTTTAGACTGTGATCCAGGTCTGCAGGGATCCGTCCTAAGGGTAAACATCAATCGGCAATTCATCACTAGGTTGTTGTAGATATATATCGATAGTTGTTAGCGGATGGCCGAAAATAAATATTAACATATTATGCGTGTCTGAATTTTTTATTGAAAGCTCCTTACAACTGTTATTAAAAAAAAATTTAATCGAAGAATATAACAATTCTTGTAATTTTGGTTTGCCCACATACACCTAAATTTGTGGATCTAATCAAAAGGGGCAGTCGATTTGCGTATTGTGAGAATTTTTATTTTCTAGGTATAATTTTTTAATTTTTAAGTCAAACTTACAATTTAATACTCCGTATTTTATAGAAAAGGAGTAAAGTGAAAGAAAAGTTCAAAATTGAAGGTCTGCTAGTATAATTGCGAAGAAAGCAACAAATGATACAAATGGCCTCCATAACGAATTCTAGTTTCTTGTAAAAGTCCCTAAATTCTTAGCTTACAATTTATCCATTTTTTTACTACTCAACCCATATCATTTAAAAATATTTCGGTTACTATTTGGGTTAGTCATAGAAGTGTCTATTTCGTGTTCTAACTAATAAAAAGAATCATATAGATCAATAGTCCGTATGATATTTGTTGGGAAGGCGGAGTATTTTAAAACTCTGTATACATACAAAGTGGACATTTAAATTGAGATGAAAAGTATAAACGGAGTATTATGTTAGTACATATTTATTATCGTGTATCAGCCGAACATGAGAATTTCTATTAGGAGCGCCAATGAAATAAAAGGCTTAGTGGTGACAGTTAAGTGAAGCTCAATAATGCAAAAAAAGTTTTGGCCCATAAAAAATATAAAAATTACACTAGATCCCACAAAATTGAGATGGCCAAGGCCCTCGTGAGTCTTCACTACCATCCGCCGCTGATATCAGCCAATATAATTAATTGCTAAATAGTATTAACAGAACAATATATTATACATCTTCTATTTGGTGGTCAAATTGCCCTCTCCCCATTGGTTGAAAACTCACCCACCATATATTTTTTTTTCTTTTGATTTATAATAGGTTTAATGTATTTTTTTTTTAATTATTTTCGCCTATGTGGGCTGGTTTCCAGCAGAAAACCCTTTAAAAAGGCTAAGGTGCTCAAATGGGCTTACAGGAGTGCTGGCCCAACAACTGTATGCTTGGCCCAACAGGATGTTTACACCAATGTGTGATAAATAAAAATAAAAAAAGGGTACTGTAAACGTTTTTTTCTCTCTTTAGGAGACATCTCTGCATTCACCCATACCTTCTCCCTTACTGCCTTACCTTGAACCTCACCTCCTTTATTCAGTCATGACCCTGATATTTCTTCTCTACATTTTTTTTTCATTATCAAACCTAATTTCATCAGATTTCATCCATCGTCATCGTCAATGGTTCATCCTAACCTTTTATATTTTTTAATTTCTCATTTTGATCTTTTTTTTTTTGGTTTGTCGTAGAAGATAGATAATTAGGGTTCATCCCTTAGCAACTAAGATTCATAAGAAAGAAAGTATCGTCAAAAATGAATTTAATGTATAGTCGAGCAGTCAAGTGTGGATTAGCTTTTGCATTTGTATTAGTTAAGCGCCTCGTCAATTATACAGTAGAATTTTTTTTTTAAAAGTTGCTTGGTATTATGAAATTTCTTTTAATATATGGTTTTTATTTATGTTATTGCAGATGACAGAGATGCTTTAAACTCTGCTCTTGATGAGGAAATGGGTGCTGATCCTAATGTTTTTGTGATGGGCGAAGAGGTAAATTGTTCTTTTAAAGCTAAGAACTTTTTTATATCCTTTGTGCTCACCTTTTTTTTTTTTTTTTTTTTTTTTTTTTTTTTTTTTTTTTTTTTGGTCAGGTTGGAGAATACCAAGGTACATACAAGGTTAGAATTTTTATGCTTCATTTTTTTCTTTTTCACATAGCAAATACCCTATATCTTTTCTCTGTTTTGGTCTGTATAGTCATTTTTTTTTTACTCTGTTTTGCTTTGCTATAGATCACCAAGGGATTATTGGACAAATACGGTCCTGAAAGGGTTGTTGATACCCCAATCACTGAGGTTTGACAGTGTTTTTTTACCAATTTGAGTGGATACTTTAACCTTTTTTGAGGTTCTAAACTTTGAATTCCCAATTTCGTTTGCCACATCGTTATTTTCTTTTTTTGAAGTCAGAGTTCATGAGGTTCTTATGAAAAGAAAAAAATGTTATTACATGTATGTTTCGAACATTTATTATTGTTTCTTTTCATCTCATAAAATATCGTGAGTATAGAATTGTATGAAAATTTGTATATAAGTAGTTAAAAAGTTACATAATAATCATAATTTGAACGTACGTGTTTTCTAGGATTTTTACCTTATTTGGTGGATTTGGTTGCGCGATGTGTGTATTCCTCATGTATGGCATGTTTGGCAATTTGATTTTTTTATTATTGTACATGTTTGCTTATTTACCTTATTGTACCTGTTTTTTTATTATGATAGTTAAAAATTTTTTGAAACTAGGTTTTGTTTTGATTTTGTTGAAATAAGGGACTGTTAAAAATTCTCGTCTCCATTTTGTTGTTGCAGGTTATAATACCAGTTTATCATTTGATTTGCTTCAAGTAAGTTATGTTGTTTAGTTTTTCTGAATCATCTCCTTCTTTAGTGTTCGTTGAAAAATTATAGATAAAGAGGAGGTATAACCATATTTTTCATAGATTTATTTTTGTTTTTGTTACTTCATTCGTGTTTTACCGTGTTTTGATCTTTTTACTAATTGCCCTTTTGCTACAACTTTTGTTTTGCTGCATATATGTGACGTTATATTTCAGATTTGTTTTTTACAGAAGCTAAGAAGCTGCAATGGTACAAAAGTTGATCAAGTGGATTACAGGTATAATCTTACACACTTTCTGCAGGCTTATTGCATTTGATGTCCATGCGGTGTAGTCTCAGGTTTTTGCTCCAAAGTACCATCTAACTTTGTTGTTTGCAGGAGGTGGGAATGCAGGAAATGCTCTAACATGTGCAGCTCAATCTTAAAGGTGACAATGTCAACCCATTTACATATTAGTGTGTCAATTTGGGTTGTGTTCTTTATTCAAAATAAATAAAAATAGACAAATCCTTATTTTGACATGTACAACTTTTTTTTTAAGTTTAATACAAACCATTTCTTATTACCTTATCGTTACCAAGTCCACTTACCTTGCCACATATAGGAAAATTATTATTGCATATGGAGTATTTCATAATTTTGAAGTTTAAAGTTTGTAGCTTTTTTGCAGGTGTAATTTCTTTAACAATGGAAGAAATATGGCATGTTTAAAATTCGAGTGTAGACGGCCTGGTATGCGTCTCTACATATGTAGGTCGTGTATACGTTTTCGCCCATATTTGTTGTATGTTGATTTATGTACACTCAGGCCTTTTCTCCCTTTCCGGGTACAATACATTAATTACGTAATATTGGTGGTTCTAATTTAAACAAATGTTATTATACCCATGAAGTTTTTTCGCCTCTATATCGCGCTATTGGTGACTGTAGCTGCGTATGTACGCTTTATCCAACACTTCCTGAATTTGACATTCGCTATTATATCTACGAGCTTCTTAAGGCAAGCACTCCATTCATACAGGTTCCATTTTTTTGTTTCCTTAACCTTATTTCAATATGTTGGCCGTGTCTATTTTAATGTAGGTAATCTTAATGTTAATTATTGCACCTTTGTGATATATATATATATATATATATATATATATATATATATATATATATATATATATATATATATATATATATATATTTTAGGCGTTAGAATTTTGTCACTCTCAAGGGATTATGCATCGTGATGTGAAGCCACACAATGTGACGATTGATCATGAGCAACGCAAGTTTCGTCTTATAGATTGGGGTCTTGCTGAGTTTATCATCCAGGCATGCCAGGTTGCATTTTACTATATAATTAATTAACCTTTAATGATTCGTTTAGTATATAGAATTTTATGTTATAAAATTGGTTATTGTCTACAGATATTTCTGAAGGAACCGTTCTTTTATGGGCACGACAACCATGATCAGCTTGTTAAAATTGCTAAGGTACTCTTACTCTTATACTTTCTGTTACAAAGCTACTGAGTTTTTTTTTCCCTTTTTTTTGCCTAGCAAATTATATAATTCCAAGTGTAACACTATTTATCATTTTTGTTATGTTTGGGTGGTAGGTAATAGGTACTGACGAGCTAAATACTTATCTGCAAAGGTATCGTATCGAGCTGGACCCACAGCTCAGTGCACTTGTTGGGAGGCTGGTAAAACACACTCAAGAAGTTAAAATCAGTTACTATTTTGTGTTGATTTTAACAACAATTTTTTTTTTTTTTTTTTTTTTTCAGGCATAACAGGAAACTATGGACAAAGTTTATTAATGTTGATAATCAACATTTAGCTGTGACGGAGGTTAGTTGTAGCACATACTTATATTCGTTTGCTTTTTTGTAGACTGCAAAATACATTTGAAGTTATTATTATCTGTTGTAATTGATGCGTTTATTTCAACGTGTAGGCGATTGACTTCCTCAACAAGCTGCTTCGGTACGATCATCAAGCGAGGCCAACTGCTAAAGAAGCTATGGTAAAACGATTTGGGTTTTATGTAGAGACATCACAATTGTACAGTTTTTATGGTATATATGCCGCTATCATATATTGCATCCCTTAATATTTTTTGTTGTTAGTTATCTATCCGCGCAGTCGTAATAACATGAATTTTGCCTAGTTTTGTAAACCTTAAACAATTGGTATAGTAAATGGCCAACTCCTTTAGTATTCTATTTTGTTTTCAGGTAATATTTGTGTTTAATTATCTTCTACTTTTGATTTTTTTTATTTGAATTTCATGATAATTGCTTATTAACAGGTTACAGCTTCAATTAGTGGTGTTTACATGTTTTGGTGCATTTATAACTGATTTATTATGATAGTATAACTGTTATATGAAGAATCATTTGATAGTTAATATGTACTTGCTTATGATTTATAGGATTCACTTGAAGAAAATGAATTTACTTCACCAACGGGGTCTTCAATCGTTAGCAAGTTAGAAGAACCCTTTTTATTCAAAAATGATCTTCACGAGCAACTTATTCAGTAGTGTGTTCACAATGCTAATTATATTATGTACTCGTAGGTTTGTAATCGTAAAACAATTTTGAATGTAAATTATGGTAAGTTTCTAACCGTTTAATATTTTGGTATGTAAATTAAGTTTGTAATGAATAGCCGAGTGTTGGTAAATAATCTTTTGATGCTGCAGGTATAAATTTCCTTTCTGCAGCAGTTTTAGTGTATGTATGTATTGGACATGTACATCTTTTGTATGAGCTTGTAAGTTCCTGACCGGAAAACAATTTAGAATGTTAATTAACTCACGTATGCAAGAATTAAATATTTGGATATGTAAATTATGTTTTTATTTAATAGTCGACATTCAGTAACTATTACACAATAAACTACTTTGTCATGTAAATAAGATGTTTGGTAAATAACTACCGTAATCGCATACAATTATCATTCGATGTGTAGTCAATAACCATCGTAATCGCATAAAATTGTCAGCAGCGTAGCGCGCACCCCTCAATCTTGTTCAACAACAAATAGTTAGAAGATAATATATGATTATTGAGTTATTGTGTAACTAACTCATTCAACAACAAATAATTGTACTATTGAAGCATTGATTCAATGTGTTACATACTAGGGTTCCTTGCAGAAATGAATCATATGCTCTGAAGTTCTAATAACAAATTACCAATTAACCATCAACTAGACTTAAGAATTTATCTATTGTAATTTTGTACTAGTCGATAATTATTAAAGTAATAATTTTCTAACGAGTAAATTATTCGGTTAAAACTTATTCTTAAAATTTTTCATATATTCATTTAAGTAAACTTATGTTTTGCTTCAAAATGGTCATTCCTCCACTTAAAATGAGTAAACTATTAGTTTCTCTTGTCATTTGCGGATAGTCGGGATCTAGATGATTAAAAGATATTTTACCCATTTTCGGTGGATGAAAGACGATTGCAAGCAAAATGTAAATTTATTTAACTAAAATGTTAGAAAACATGAGGATAATTTTGCAAATCAACATAGATTAAAATTCAACTTATAGATATACACTTTTCTTATAAATCGTAGGATTTAGTCAATAGGTTCACAAATAAAAACATTATTTACTTTTAAACAACTTGTGTTAATTAATATTAATATACTCGTAAATATTTGAATGGGCATAGTTAAACAACCTCTTAAAACAAAACGTAAAAGTTTCATAATGACCCCTTAACTACTTCAAGGGGTATAATTCTCATAGACACATCGACTTGCAAATCCATCAAGTTAAAGTCAAAGGTTAGTTTAAAACATTACCAATAGTTGAAGGACTACAAATTAAAAATTTAATGAAACGTGAAAGAGCGTGGAATGTGGTACCTAAAACGCAGCTACATCCACCTATAAATACACACCCAATTCCTAACATAAAACACCTCAAAAATTTGCTCACTTTCATGGGCTCTTGTAACAACATTTGGTCAGTTTTCTAGTTAACTTTACATTTTCTATCATCCAATATTTTTGTGATATTTTTTCTATTTTACAACCTTTCTCTTTTATTTGTTTAACATAAAACACAAAGAGATAAAGGTTCGTAATTATGGGAAAATATATGGAAGTTTTGGATGCATTTAGGCTCGTTTGCAGATTTCATTCGCATTGTCCACAAACTGCTAGAATGTATTACCATCCACCGGCGGAGAATCATTCACATGGTGGAGACGTTAAGGCGGCTAACGGTGGTACAAGTGGTGGTGGTAGTGGTGGCGCGGAGTCTCGAAATATTGGGGCTATTGATACTTTTGATATGATTTCTGTATTCTGATTATCAAAACTGGAATGAAATTGACATATGTTGTTTGTTATGTTTATGTTCTTGAAATCCTATGATTGTTATTCTTTCATATTCATATTAATTCTTTGTGATATTATTGGTTGTTTTAATTTATTGGTCGATTTAATTTATTGGCTGATTTATGATGAGCTTTTAGTGGAACACGTTAATTGCTACGGAAATGTGTTTTTATTTATTTAAAAAAATAAAATCATTTGTTAAAATGTAAAATGCCATTTGTAACCTAACTTGAATTAAAGAATTTCATTTTTTATGTGACAAATGTATATATTATTTACAATCATAATGCTACGATGATATTTACACAAGAGATCTTAGTTTCAAACTCCACTAAGAGATATAAAAAGGATTGGAAATAGTCAACAGATAACATGTTTAGTCTTCATATAATCAAATAAAATTATTCATTTATGTGCAACCTAAAAATAAAACCTCATAAAATCGAAATATTGTTTCATGTTTATATAATTATCATGATTTTTTTTACTTATCAAAGAATATAATATTTTACATTTATGCTTTTTTACATGGTTAAAAGAATAAATACATTGTATTTTGTATATAAAGAATAAAAGGATAAATTCGTTCTTAAATGAATGGTTAATATCTTGGGTGTGAATGGTTCAATGTTTTTGGCTGGTACATGGAATCTAGTGGCTAATACCTTTTGAGACTATGCTTTGTTTACCGTCAATTGTTTACTTACAAGAACATGGCCCACACGCTAATTTGATTGTAATATAAATGTTTGAAGTAATTTGTACCAAATAAGACGCCAAAATAAACGTAAGTGGACCAAAAATTGAATGGACCACTAGAGTCCTAAATATCAAGAAATTTGATACATGTCTAAGTTTGTTACAACTTGAAACATGAAATATTAAAAAATAATTTAACAGTTGGCTACTACTCAGTAATATATTTTCATAAATGATTTTTTTTTAAAGGCAACAGAGATTTTATAAATAAAGGAACAAACAACAAGAACACCAAAAAGGAATAGCAAAGCCGAAAAAACAAAAGCCGGCTAACTCAAAACACGAACACAAACCATCAACAATAGGATGGCAACCCTCACACAAAAACTAATCAAAGATCAAGATAACAGGATGGATTTGCAAGCCAGGTTTGCCAGTCGATATTCTTTCCTTTTAGCCGCCTCGAAATCCAATCAAAAGACGTCACTTGAATTTCATTTTCAACCACCGGAGCACCACAACCTTTATTTTGGAATACCGTCATGTTTCTATTTTTCCAAAGAATATAAGCAGTTACCCACTCTACGGCTTGCCATATTTTGGCGCCTAGGCAAGACATAGCACGAGTCGAGATTCCACGAAGAATTTCATTGATACTAAGATTCGAAAAGTTACCAAGATTCCACCACTTGTAAACTCGAGACCAAACATCCATAGATAACTTACAAAATACCAACGAATGCTCCACCGATTCAAGATCATCATCGCAAATGGGACATCTAATAGTATGGAGATCAATACCTCTTTTGTCTAGCTCAACACGAACCGGGATCCTTTTCTTCATAACTCTCCAAGTAAAAACTTCAAGCTTTTTAGGGACAAGATTGTTCTTCAATGTTTCCTGACCTACGGTTGTCGATGTGCGAAGCAAGTGACTGTCGATGATGGACGAAAGCTTCTTTACCGTGAAAATACCATTATTGGCAAGCGACCAATTCCATGCCTCTTGAGACCTGAAATCGAATGAAAAAGATGATAGCAGATTAATCATTTCATCGAACTCTCCACGTGTTCTTCCAGACGGACTTCTAGACCATTCCCAGTTAAATCGTACGCTTTTGTTTGATGATTCCGAAACTCGATCCTTCACAGTAGCTACGGCGTTGGAATCAAGCCGAAAAAGTCTTGGAAACTTGATGCAAAACTTTTCAGAGCCGCACCACACTTCGTTCCAGAAATTTGTTGAGCTTCCATCGCCTATAGACTTCCTGAAAGAATTCTTGAAGGGAACGTGCAACTCTTCAATTTGAGTACCTGCATAGATAATATTATTCCAAATACCGACTGTCGGAATTTGAGCAAACTCATCTTCCGACCGAAGGCCTCCATCTATTCCATAGATACTTCGAATAATTTTTGCCCACAAATGGTTGGTTTTCGGTTTTGAACCTCCACCACCATTTTCCCAATAGAGCAAGATTTTTACTCTTTAAAGAGCCAATGTTCAACCCCCCCTCCCCATATGGTAAAAGAGTAGTATCCCATTTAACCCAAGGAATTTTTGAGCCCGAAAGATCACCCCCCCCCCCCCCCCCAAAGTTACGTCTCACATTCTCAAGCAATTTAAGCACACAAGGCGGGGCACGAAAGAGCGAGAAGTAATACAACGGGAGGCTATTAAGAACCGCTTTTATGAGAACTAATCTTCCACCAAAAGACATCGATCTCATCTTCCATTCCGAGAGCCTTTTTTTAAATTTATCGATCACCGGATTCCAATCACTAAGTTTTTTGCACCAATTGATAGGCCTAGATAGATAAAAGGGAAATTCCTGTCAAGAAATCCCATACGCCGAGCCAACCCTTCTACATCAGACGTGCAGACTCCTACCCCATAAAGGCAACTTTTTTGGAAGTTGACTTTTAAACCCGAAGCCAATTCAAAACACTTTAAAATATTAATAAGATTGCGTGCGTTCGAACTAGACCATTCACCAAAGAAAATAGTATCTTCCGCATATTGAAGATGGGAGATCAATACTTTATCCCTACCTATTTCAACACCCCTAAAAAGGTTTTTATCGATCGCGGCTTTGGTAAGAATGTTAAGACCATCTGTGGCTAGAATAAAAAGAAAAGGGGATAAGGGGTCTCCTTGTCGAACCCCTCTTCCCATGGAGAACTCTCGAGTGGGTGACCCATTAATTAGAATTGAGATAGTTGCCGATTTGAGACATGATAATATCCACTTTCTCCACTTTGTACCAAACCCCATACAAGTCATTACCTCCATAAGAAATTCCCAATTCAAACTATCGAAAGCTTTTTCAAAATCGGCCTTGAAAATAATACCTTGTTGTCTACTTGATCTCATGGATTCAATAGTTTCGTTTGCAATTAACACACCATCCAAAATATATCTTTCTTTTAGGAAAGCACTTTGTTCTTAGCCAATGAGCCTAGGAATTACCTTACGAAGTCTATTTGCAAGTATCTTCGCCACTATCTTATAAAAACTCTCGATTAGGCTTATAGGGCGATAATCATTAAGAGTAATGGGATCAACTTTTTTGGGGATTAGAGTAACGAACGAAGCATTGCAACCATGAGAGAATTCACCATTACTCCAAAACCATGAAATGGCATTAATAACATCACCTTTGATAGTTGACCAAAACTTCTTAAAAATCTAAGATTGAAACCGTCCGGGTCGGGCGCCTTGGAACTACCACAATCATTTATCGCCTCGAAAATTTCCGTTTCATTGATGGGTAATTCTAACATATCCGCCTCATCGGTGGACAATGAGGGATAGACAAGGTCTTCAAGGCTTGGTCTTGACACCGTTTGATTCTCAAAAAATTTCATATAATGATTATAGGCGGCTTCCTTGATTTCATGAGGATCTTCACTCCAAACACCATTGATTAATAATCCCCGAATGTTATTTTTATTATAGCCTCTTCTAATCATTGAATGAAAATACTTTGTGTTCTCATCCCCTTCTAGGATCCATCGCACTCTAGCTTTTTGTTTCAGCATATTAGTTTTGACCTTTTCTCTTTGGAGCCATTCTTTTCTAGCATTCATCCACTGTTTCCTTTCCTCTTCATTCAATAACCACGACTCTGCCTTCAGTTTGAGTTTGTTTGCCACGCTTTTATAAAAATCAATTTCACCCTCTATGTTGCCAAATGTTAGTGCGCTTTTTGTCTTTATAGCCAGCTTAGTTTTTTTTTATTTTGTTTCGAAGACAACAATCTTTACGAGAACCACCACCCCCATCTTCCTCCCACACATCAGAAATAACCTGCTCAATACCCTCTAGATCTAACCACTCATTGAAAACTTTCATCGGTTTAGGCCCGAAGTTTCTATCATCATATTTTAGAATAATGGGACAGTGGTCGGAATGTTTCCGATCTAAAGAAACCACCAAAAGACTATTCCATAGGACATGAAAAGAATCGTTTACAAGGAAACGATCCAACTTACTAAAATTAAAACCATCATCACTAATGCGGGTGTATTTGCGTCCACCAAGAGGGAGATCGATAAGTTTGGAGTTTTCAATAAACTCATTGAATTTTTTAGCTCTACTTTCATTGAAATTACAGTTAAACCTTTCAACCTCTACCCTAACTTCGTTAAAGTCACCACAAATAACCCACGCCTCGTTATTGTTGCCAACCGTAGTAGAAAGGAATTCCCACAATCTCTGTTTGTTACGGTCATCATGGGGCCCATAAACGTTGATGAGATTGAACTCTTTACCCGAACTTCTCCATTTACCTCGGACACCGATACAAAAATCACACATGAAAGAATTAGTGACATCATAGCTATTTGAGTCCCATATTAACAGTTGATCTCCAGACTTTCCCACCATCTCCTTTTGAATATAATTACAGCTACTGTTACCCCATAAAACCTGAATCCAATTAATGTTCACAGTATGGAGCTTTGTTTCCTGTAAGACTACAATGCTTGGTTTTTCAACTCTGCATAAAACTTTTTAGCCACCCTAATTTTTCATCTTTTCCAACACCGAAACCCCTAATATTTAACGATAAAATCTTCATAAAAAAGGAACAAAAACAAAAGAAGCAGAGAAAACTAAAGACTTACTGGATGGGTTTAACCACCCACTTCGGTCCTAGTTATTTGCTGAAATCTTCTACTCCACCGTTATTATCAGAGTACGATGAGAAACTTGATTCGTTAATTTTTCTGGACGAGTTCGAACGTACCTTTTTATTTTTTGATCCATTGGCGCATGATGTACAGGTAGAGCGAATCGGTCCATTTATGGGCTTAGCTCTTCTAGAAACTTTTTTCACATTCATGATTCTCGAGGATGCCTTCCAGTTACGAATTTAGACATACAACAATCGTTTTTAATTGTTCTTTTAGATTGTTTTCCAATTTTTTCTCTCTGCACAGATTTCCTTCTTCCAGAACCTCTATATACTTTGCATTGACTTTTGGATACATGCTTATTCGATCCAGATATAAAGGTTTCTTCAATCTTTTGGGGTTCTGCTTTGGACTCATTAATTTGATGGTCATTGCAGGCCTTTTGATTTGAACCAATTGGGCTTACAGTATAATTTTGGATATTAAAGCATAACTCACCAGTCCTAAATGGGCTGAATTCCTTGTAGGACTCTTCATTTAATTGATCTGTTTCTGGTATTGGGCTTATCTTCTTTTACCCAGGCCTAACCTCCTGGCTTAACGGGCTTTCCACCATCATATATTGAATTTCTCCTTCCTAGGTGGACTTGCACTACTCTTTTTAGGAGCAGCCCCATTAAAATTACCATCATTAAAGTAACTTTGAGTCTCTGCAACTTTACATACCCCACTCCCCGACAAGCATGCTATATTTTCCTTATTACTTTGGTCATCTACGTCATCATTTTCTTGTAAAGCTAACCCTTCATTCAAACACCCCGACTGTTCATCTCCTACCTCTAACGGTATCTTAACAGTACCACCGTCATGATTCATTGACGTCCGTTTGATGCCGGAGATGCTATTTATACCCGGTTCATTATCATCTAAAATATCATTTATATCCGGTTCATTACCTCTTTCACAGAATGTGTAATCATCGTCCGAATCATCAAAAGTGTCTTCAATATAATCTTCATCAGAGCTATGACTTTTATTATCACGCTCCACCCAATCAGATTCAGGTAGTTCTGGTTCAAGTTGGATGAGGTGATTCCTATTTTCTTTTACAGTAGCGAAGATAAAATTATTCTCAAAAAACATTTTTGCAATTCCATCGACATGCTCAACATCCTCTCTGTGGACAAGAACATGACCCGTTAAAAGATTTTGGTTTTCCGGTACGATGTTGCAATTTTCCATAACAACTATTTCCCCCCACTCCTTTGCTATTGACGAGAAAACTTTTTCATTGCAGCATGTCACTGGAACCCCTTTGATGTCTAACCACACCAACCTACCGGAAGGTAAATAGTTTTTTTGGAGACGATTAACTTTGTTACACCACTGCCTGATAGCATGATTCTCTTGAAGTAGGATGTTATTTACCGTCTTTTCAGATTTGCACAGCAGCATTAGCTCCAAGCCACCTAGATATTTTAAAGAAAAATCATCCATGCCTTCAGCTCTACAAAGTGAATCAAATTGGTTTAATAGTTCGATCTTCTTTAGTTCAACAATAATGGCTTTGTCAAAAAGGTATTGGTTACAGTCGTGTTCCTTGATAACCACCTCTCTTTCGTCTCTGACAGTATCTTCACAGATGCACTTTGCCTTTTTGATGATATTATTGTTAAGTTTTCCTCTCAAATCATCCTTGTTCTTATTAATCGTTTTCCTCAGATCTTCTTTTGGGAACTCGGCAATCTGAGCGAACCTTCTGCCATCCCTAAAGGCATTATTGGACTGATTATTTGATGATCCATCTCTTCTGTGTGATGTGTTTCCCGCATTTGTTGGTGTCGTTGTAGGTTTTTCTCTGTCTATTGCTTTGAAAACCCTAATCGGATTACCATCAAAGGAGATATTTTCCAGTGACTTTAGCATTCTATCTGCGTTGTTGACTTCACTAAACTGTGCAAAGGCGAACCTTTGTCCATTACGAAGTCTCTTACCAACCATGTAGATGTCCTTTAGACTACCATGGATCTTGAAGGTTTTCCATAGATTCTCCACGTTCCAACTTTCAGGAAAGTTAAAAAACATGAAAGAGGTCAAATGGATTCCGAATAGCCTCGAAAAATTGTTCTGAAGTCTCCCGTTGTATCGTTCATGCTTCGAATTGTACCCTGCCGTGTACCTTGTGTGCCTCACTCTCTCTCTCTCCTCACACTCTCTCTCACACACCCCATTCTCTTGTCGTATTGAAAATTTATTTTCATAAATTATTTAGAATCAAACTTTCCGTCAAGCATATATATTTACCAAAATACAAATATATTATTGAGCGCAATGAATATTGAATTTTTGAGAAGACAAATTACATAGGGATCCCTGTAATATGTTAAAAATCACAATCGAAGTTCAAAAGACTTTTTTCGTCGTGAGGGATCACTGTGGTATACATTTATTTCACGGGGAGTCCATTTGCTTAATGTCCTTCAACTCCTTCCGTTAAACTATGTCATGTGCATTGCACACGAGAGTAAAATGATCATGTTAAAAAATCACATTAAATGCATCCTTGGCACGCCACCTCCATCTCATTTCTTCGAGACCCCTTTTCTCTACAATGAATCCCTAATCTTTTTCCTTTCCTCTGCCTTCCCGGTTCTCCTTCATCCTTTTTTCAGTTTTCTCGCCGGATTTGATCTCGCTGGAGGCTCTCGTGCACCGGTGTTGGTAGACGTTCTCTCTACTGCCAGTGTACCTCTGTTGCTGTCCCTTTGAACACGCCAGTGATGGTGGTAGTTGATCAATCCTAAATTAGATGCTAAGATCTAATTTAGGAATTGAGTGAAATGAGGGGTGAATGGTGGTGTTGATAATGTTTTTGGGACCTTATGATCGTCTTTCACTTAGGTTAATGTGATCAATCACCATGTCCCGGTCTTGATTGCATTACCTTAGCTTGATTATAATTAAGGCTTGGGCGTATTCACAAGCGAACCATAAAAACCTTGGCAATTGCACAGAATCAACAACCTAAAATGAGAGGCCAAGTGTAACGACCCGAAAATTTCCGACCAAATTTAAACCTTAACCTTTATATATTTCCGACACGATAAGCAAAATCTGTAATTTTGAGTCTAGAAAGTTTGAAATCTATAATTAGTTACCCTTTTGACCTTGCCCGATGATTCACGAACATTTATGTGTATATACAATATATACTTATTAATTGATAACGCTAACAATGTATTAGATATGTGTTTTTAATAAATAATTTCCAAATCTTTTTTATCAGATTTTAAACAGGTACTGAGTGGAATATTTAAATATGTCTAATATAAAAATTTGAGATTTTTAGGGACACTTTTATTTATTAACTGTTTAGCAATGGACACGATATAGTCGTCCGGGACAAACTGTCGGTAACTAACATACAAATATTAAGGCGGCTACTGTTGTTTGTGCATGATTCACGTGATATCTGGAATTATTAGAGTAAGCTACCGTTTTACTTTTTCTTTATCAACTAACAAATATCTCTATATATGTATAACATATACATATATCATATTACACGAAATCTGTAAACATCCCTATCCACTTTACTTCTTTTTCTTCTTCCTCTGTATACTCGTGACCTTATCGATCCCTTCATGTCTGCTACACTCAATAATTCGATTTCATCATCAATTTCATTTATATATTGCTATTCGTTGTTGTATGGAGAATGAAAGAAAAACCAAACACCTTTTGATTGTTACTACTATAATTGAGTTGTTTTCATGCTTTGATCAACATATACAACGAGTTATTTCTCGTCCACTTAATTCACTACCACAACCTACTCTTGCTTTTCTATCGACTGTCCAGCCATAATCGACCCAACGAAAACCCACAACAAACTACTTTGGAACCACCCTATCACCAATCTAGCATGTCTATACTTCTGTCTTCGATTCATCAAAACCGTCACCACCTTTATCATGTAAATCCACCACCATGGAACACCCTTCAACCACCTTCTTCACTCACCATCACTATACTCTCTCTCTCTCTCTCTCTCTCTCTCTCTCTCTCTCTCTCTCTCTCTCTCTCTCTCTCTTTCTTTTAAACTCCAATGTGAACCGCCAATCTTTACCACTATTTTCAACCGTCGAACACCAACTCAATCACCAACCCGTCAACCATCTTCACCGTACTACAACCATCATGTAATCACCACCACAACAACCGTTAAACGTTTGTTGAAGCTCTTGCTCGCCACCCAAGAACACCACCTGCAACCTTCAATATCATCACTTCTATTGCTACTTCTGCTGTTCCTATTCTACTGCCCAAAAACCAAAGTTTAAACAATCCAAAAACCGCTGTTCTTTTCTGTTTTTGATGGAACGAATAGAAAGGGGAACGATTATATTGCTTTAAATAATGATAAAGAGTACCAATCTATTGCTTTAATGTTTTGGGTGTATCACTTCATATATGTTGTAAAAGTTCGGGACATGTGGGTTGGTTTAATAGTTGGCCGACAACTTCCAACATAACCCACTCAACTATTATGGAAGTATTACTGCTATTTTTTTTTTCTTAAATCGATCAGCATATAAAAAAAATAATAAATAAATAAATAGATATGGGGCCGTAAGATTCTGCTTTCTGTTGTGCTGGACGAAACCTTTTGGAAACCAGGCCGTAAGCCTTTAATCTCTAAACAGGCCGTGTTATTCTATTTTTCTCATTTGGGCCACTACATACTCGTGGACTGATGAAGCAACCTGGGCCTGTTTCAGTTTTTTTTTATTGTTGGGCCAAGATTAAGAGGTGGTCGAGCTGAATGACTTTGATGGTGATAATACGGGTAAATGATGATGAAGATGATAATAAACGATGATTATGAGGATGGTGGTAATATATATACGTGATTGTATGATTGTGATGATGATACCATGTTAGATTAAAATGGATTAGGTTAATTGGGTTTAAAAAGAAAGAAGATAAAGATTATACGGGTTAAAAAGAATTAATCTAGGAAGTAAATCAGAAAATGGAAGATAGATCAGTGGTTTGTGTCGTTGAACTCGTCCATGAGGTCGTGGGTTCGAGTCCCCTCTCAGGCAGCATATTTATTTTTAACACTTCTAAGGTATAATTTGATATATTTACTATTATTATTATTATTATTATTATTATTATTATTATTATTATTATTATTATTATTATTATTATTATTATTATTATTATTATTATTATTATTATTATTATTATTATTATTATTATTATTATCATTATTAATTTTATATTAACAATATTATTATAATAAATAAATATTTTCTATAAAAGAGTATATTTGTTACAACTACCCTAACATTTCATATAATTATATATATTAAGATTATTTATATAAATATTTACATATTACAAATTATTTATAATATTAAACTATATAAGTATTAACTATTTTAAATATATACAAATTAAATATATAAGATATATAATTTAAGATATAATATATAAATTTATTTGATTACGAATATATGTATTAATATACATATGAATGATATAGGTTCGTGAATCCGAGGCCAACCCTACACTTGTTAAATGATGTTATATGTATTTTTACTACAAAATACATTAGGTGAGTATATAGTCCCTTTTAAACTCTAAATATTTTTGGGCTGAGAATACATGCGCTGTTTTTATAAATGATTTACGTTATGGACACAAGTGATCAAAAATAAAATCTACGTTGAGTTGTACCATGGCATATTTCTTTATACTTGGTAGCTAATATTTACGTGAGGAGCGTAAACACGAATCCTGTTGATAGATCTATCGGGCCTGACAACCCCAACCGGGCTGGACGACCAGTTTTAAACGGTTGCACAGTACTTCATTTCGTTACTACACTTGGTACGGTGTAGGGTTTATTTAAGAATATGCTGCTGTGATTTAAATGTTAAGTATGGTTACCAAGTGCTCAACGACTTTTCCATACACGAGGAGTGTATTATGTATAAATATGAAATCTTGTGGTCCATAGTTATAACACTGCTAGCATCAAACCTATATCTCACCAACTTTATGTTGACGTTTTAAAGCATGTTATTCTCAGGTCTTGAAAGAAATCTTCCGCTGTGCTTTAACTCATATTAAAGATATTATTTGGAGTCGATCATCGCAATGGGACCAACTGTTGAAGACTTCGTCCGGATGAATTAGGACCGGTCCTTTCAGTTGGTATCAGAGCGGTGGTCTTAGCGAACCAGGTCTTGCATTAGTGTGTCTGACTAGTAGTTGTTAGGATACATTAATGAGTCTGTACTTTGACCGTGTCTACCTGTCAAAAGTTTTGCTTATCATATCTAGTCGGAAATCATCTACTTATCATCCTTAGGAAACTACCTGCTTATCATTCATAAGTCTAGACACGTCTTACTGCATTTAGTGCATCGATAGTGTATAGACAAAATTCATATCTTAGCGTATCTGTTACCGTAGAATTGCCTGACACATGCCGTAAATTCCTCCATGGTCTACATAATCTTTAGTACGATATATATAGAGATATTCTATGAAGTTAGAATATCATCCTTTATTCGAAAATCACTTCACATCGAAGATCCCTTCCATCCACCAAATTGTCCTCTTGACGATGAACCTGAAGCACTTACCGGCGAACCTGTTCGAGAAACCATTTTCTCTCTCATCTCTAGAGTATCTCGTCACGACTATATACTATCCCATATTTCGAATCTTATTTATTCGCTCGTTCCAACCGTCAATCATCCCAGTATAATAGAAGAAATCAACGAACTCCGCGCTTGAGTAGTAGCTTTGGAAAATACGGTGCGAAGGTTACAAACACCAATAGCAGCACCGGCAGCATAACCAGTACCGCTAGTAACATCAACATCGCAATCTTCAGTACCAGCATCATCATCAGCATCAACGGCATCACCATCATCAACGTCAACGGTATCCCTATCACCCCCAAACCACAATCACGTCGTAACCCTCAACATCATAATCTGTACCTCGGATATCAACATCACACGCCTCAATATTATCATCTGTATTTCGAGTATGAACTTCGTTCTACATATCGGTTTACATCGATTAATTTCGTTCTACGTATTGTTGTACCTTATTTATCGTCGTTCAACATGGCAATTATGTAATCTCTAATGTTTTAGAGATCATGTAATCAAGTGCTAACGATAAATCAAATGAGTTTAATATCTTATTGACTCATTAAATCCATGATTACATCCGAAGAAAATATATATGCAAGTATATTTTCATAAAGATTGTAATTAAAAATTCTTTCATACAAACTGTTAATGATGAAAATATTTTAACGGGTAGGTAGTACCCTAAGAATATATAGATTTCACATTAATAAGTTACAATGTACATCCCTCGAATCTGATTCAATGATCATTTACTATCCTATTTACAACTACCGATATATGTATCAGTTCACTGCAGAATAACCATTTCTATTCAAATTTCATAATTGGATTTTGACCTATCAGAATCCAACAAGTGGCATAATGAAGAAAACATTGGATATAATAAAATTTGTTAGAAACAAACGGATTAACTAATTGAAATATTGTTAAGATTCCACGCTAACTGTTCCTAGCTAACTGTTCCCAGCTAACTGTTAACTCCGTATTACATTTAATTTACCGCAATTTACATTCTCGCAATTTTATTTATTATTATTTAATTTCTGCACCGTCGGGACACATGTACAACAATACGTCGGATTAATTCTGAGACAACACGTTGTATAATGGGTCATGATATATATTTATTTATTTTACGCACTTTAAATAACGGGACACGTATACAAGGTTTTGACTTATCATATTGACCCATCTATATATATATTTCGGAACAACAATAGACACTCTATATGTGAAGGTGGGAGTTGGCTATACAGGGTCGGAGTTGATTCCAAAATATATACATACTTTGAGTTGTGATCGACACTGAGACCGGTACACGGGTAACGATACGTATTAATTAATTCGAATATTATATATTAATTTATATATGAATATATTGGACGATTGGACAATTGGACTGCTAACTTTGGACAATTAAAATGAATTAAAATATTGATTATAACAAATAAAACTAAACAATTCTTCAAGTTTGCCACTTGATTTCATCATAAACCTCATTTGTACCTCGACAATTACAATCCATATTCAAATCCTTTCATAATTCTTGAAAACACCTCGATCGAGAAGTTGAACCCGCCGCACCTCGTCTACGGAAGAAAGATTCACCTGAAAAACTCTTGAACCCAAATTCATAGTTTAACACGTACTGTGTTGAATCCTTTACTATTTATCAGCAAAAATAACCTTATGATTCCTTTTCAAAGTAACCAATTTTGTCACAGCTTCAGCAAGATAACTTCGAATTCTCAGTAAGACTACTCTTATTATAATCTCGATATATCTACGTTATTCTTTCACCGTCATTACCGGAGAACCTTTTATATTCCGCGCCATTATCAGCAGATGTACCAGCAACTCGTTATCTCTTTGGCAGAATCCGCGGTCAGTATTTTGAAAATCTCGTAGAATTTCTTCCGTCATACCTATAATGTCTATCCCTAGGAATTACATACTTCGAATGTAAAATTTCTTAAAAACACCTGGAACTATGAAGAAGTTCTTAAAATGCTAATGAAGCAGCAAAAACTGTGAACGACTTTAACAGTCAAAAGTTTGACGATAAAGCACGGTGTGTTGGTAAAACATAGAAACAAAGAAGGAAGACGAATTGAGAAAAGTATAAAGGAGGCTGTGAGCAAATCGTGAAAACTGAACCTGTCTTCAAAGGATCCAAATGATTCAGTGCCTGCTGAAATCGTTAGTATGAACCTTACTCCTTATTCTAAATCCTTACAAATGATATTTTTCATCATCATCTTATCTTAGATCTTATAAGGTATCTTCATATCTTCTGTTATACATATTCTCCATATTTCTGGAGATATTTTCACAACTATTCTTATCCGAAATCATTTATCACTCCGTAATATCTGCGATACAACATAAAAGAAACAGTGTTAGTTTCTAAATTCTAAAACCTTCGAGTTTAAAATATGAATGTTCTGAAGCAGTGTTGGGAACTGATGCATGAATTAGTATAATATAATGAAACTTGATCAACTTCATTATATTACAGTAAGTCATGTTGAGTTTCTAATGGAATGTGATGATTCACAGTACTATCATCATGTGCCATGTTACACGGCTCTTACATTCTATCCAATCTCCAAACATATTGGGAACATATCATCTTGATAGTTCTATCTTTTCCAGGATATTCTGGTAATTTGACAAGTCAAAAATCGTGCCAATACCCTTTCCCTTTTAGAACATTAGCTATGTTCATTCCGAATTTCATACCTACGAATTCCGGACCATTGCTCGCTTGACTTGAGGACGGGAAGATATAAAACCCGACAATCACCCAGAAATTTCAAACCGTGTATATTAATACGTATTGCAATGTAAAGACACGGGAGAATTAGAAACATTATAATTCCAAGGAAATCATAAAGGTGAATAGATTCTTCTGGCGGCAGATGAAAGAGAAGAATAAAAGATATGAAAGTTAGAAGTATAACAAGAATTAGAACGGGATGGAGCATTTTAAAGAACACTTTAAGGTATGAATTGAGGGAGAAAGGATAGAAGATGTGAGGTATGGAAGTAAGGAAGGGAAGGAGGTGCATTTATAGCAATATATCCGACAGAGAAATCAGAACAGATTATTGTATTAATCAAAGAAGATTTTGATTTCCTAAATCGCCGAAGAACCAAATCTTATTACGTAAGATTTTCTTTAAATCCCATAGATTCCGGAAATCAATCCTAATCATGTCATCGGTTAAAACAATTCCATATTTACTCATTTCACTCTTTTGTGATAGCTTCACTCGTACGCTTCACATGATCGAATCATTTTATCTAATATCTCTCGATAATGATAAAACTCCATTATGACCTCATATTCATCATGAAAACATCCTCATTACTATCTATAATGACCTCTACCAAATTTCGGGGACGAAATTTCTTTAACGGGTAGGTACTGTAACGACCCGGAAATTTCCGACCAAATTTAAACCTTAACCTTTATATATTTACGACACGATAAGCAAAATATGTAATTTTGAGTCTAGAAAGTTTGAAATCTATAATTAGTTACCCTTTTGACCTTGCCCGATGATTCACGAACATTTATGTGTATATACAATATATACTTATTAATTGATAACGCTAACAATGTATTAGATATGTGTTTTTAATAAATAATTTCCAAATCTTTTTTATCAGATTTTAAACAGGTACTGAGTGGAATATTTAAATATGTCTAATATAAAAATTTGAGATTTTTAGGGACACTTTTATTTATTAACTGTTTAGCAATGGACACGATATAGTCGTCCGGGACAAACTGTCGGTAACTAACATACAAATATTAAGGCGGCTACTGTTGTTTGTGCATGATTCACGTGATATCTGGAATTATTAGAGTAAGCTACCGTTTTACTTTTTCTTTATCAACTAACAAATATCTCTATATATGTATAACATATACATATATCATATTACACGAAATCTGTAAACATCCCTATCCACTTTTCTTCTTTTTCTTCTTCCTCTGTATACTCGTGACCTTATCGATCCCTTCATGTCTGCTACACTCAATAATTCGATTTCATCATCAATTTCATTTATATATTGCTATTCGTTGTTGTATGGAGAATGAAAGAAAAACCAAACACCTTTTGATTGTTACTACTATAATTGAGTTGTTTTCATGCTTTGATCAACATATATAACGAGTTATTTCTCGTCCACTTAATTCACTACCACAACCTACTCTTGCTTTTCTGTCGACTGTCCAGCCATATTCGACCCAACGAAAACCCACAACAAACTACTTTGGAACCACCCTATCACCAATCTAGCATGTCTATACTTCTGTCTTCGATTCATCAAAACCGTCACCACCTTTATCATGTAAATCCACCACCATGGAACACCCTTCAACCACCTTCTTCACTCGCCATCACTATACTCTCTCTCTCTCTCTCTCTCTCTCTCTCTCTTTTAAACTCCAACGTGAACCGCCAATCTTTACCACTATTTTCAACCGTCGAACACCAACTCAATCACCAACCCGTCAACCATCTTCACCATACTACAACCATCATGTAATCACCACCACAACAACCGTTAAACGTTTGTTGAAGCTCTTGCTCGCCACCCAAGAACACCACCTGCAACCTTCAATATCATCACTTCTATTGCTACTTCTGCTGTTCCTATTCTACTGCCCAAAAACCAAAGTTTAAACAATCCAAAAACCGCTGTTCTTTTCTGTTTTTGATGGAATGAATAGAAAGGGGAACGATTATATTGCTTTAAATAATGATAAAGAGTACCAATCTATTGCTTTAATGTTTTGGGAGTATCACTTCATATCTGTTGTAAAAGTTCGGGACATGTGGGTCGGTTTAATAGTTGGCCGACAACTTCCAACATAACCCACTCAACTATTATGGAAGTATTACTGCTATTTTTTTTTCTTAAATCGATCAGCATATAAAAAAAATAATAAATAAATAAATAGATATGGGGCCGTAAGATTCTGCTTTCTGTTGTGCTGGACGAAACCTTTTGGAAACCAGGCCGTAAGCCTTTAATCTCTAAACAGGCCGTGTTATTCTATTTTTCTCATTTGGGCCACTACATACTCGTGGACTGATGAAGCAACCTGGGCCTGTTTCAGTTTTTTTTTATTGTTGGGCCAAGATTAAGAGGTGGTCGAGCTGAATGACTTTGATGGTGATAATACGGGTAAATGATGATGAAGATGATAATAAACGATGATTATGAGGATGGTGGTAATATATATACGTGATTGTATGATTGTGATGATGATACCATGTTAGATTAAAATGGATTAGGTTAATTGGGTTTAAAAAGAAAGAAGATAAAGATTATACGGGTTAAAAAGAATTAATCTAGGAAGTAAATCAGAAAATGGAAGATAGATCAGTGGTTTGTGTCGTTGAACTCGTCCATGAGGTCGCGGGTTTGAGTCCCCTCTCAGGCAGCATATTTATTTTTAACACTTCTAAGGTATAATTTGATATATTTACTATTATTATTATTATTATTATTATTATTATTATTATTATTATTATTATTATTATTATTATTATTATTATTATTATTATTATTATTATTATCATTATTAATTTTATATTAACAATATTATTATAATAAATAAATATTTTCTATAAAAGAGTATATTTGTTACAACTACCCTAACATTTCATATAATTATATATATTAAGATTATTTATATAAATATTTACATATTACAAATTATTTATAATATTAAACTATATAAGTATTAACTATTTTAAATATATACAAATTAAATATATAAGATATATAATTTAAGATATAATATATAAATTTATTTGATTACGAATATATGTATTAATATACATATGAATGATATAGGTTCGTGAATCCGAGGCCAACCCTACACTTGTTAAATGATGTTATATGTATTTTTACTACAAAATACATTAGGTGAGTATATAGTCCCTTTTAAACTCTAAATATTTTTGGGCTGAGAATACATGCGCTGTTTTTATAAATGATTTACGTTATGGACACAAGTGATCAAAAATAAAATCTACGTTGAGTTGTACCATGGCATATTTCTTTATACTTGGTAGCTAATATTTACGTGAGGAGCGTAAACGCG